>NC_029793.2:47944706-47958176 GCF_000816755.2 Arachis ipaensis | reverse complement strand
TTGGCGTTGTCTTTGATGAGCATAGAAATATTGATTGTTTGCCACTGTGTCTATGAGGTTTTGGGCTTCTTCAGCTGTCTTCATAAGTTACAATAAACTTTCTGCTGAATAATCTAAAGCTTCTTGAGCTCTCAATGTCAATCCTTCAAAGAAGTTTTGGAGTCTATCCCCACTAAACATTCCTGGTAGGCACTTCTTGATTAAAGCTTTGTATCTCTCCCAAGCATCATACAGTGACTCTCCATCCAATTGAATGAATGTTTGCACTTTTGTTTTCAGCTTGATGATCCTCTGGGGAGGATAGAACTTGGCTAGGAACTTGTTCACTAGATCCTCCCAATTGTTGATGCTTTCTCTTGGAAATGCCTCCAACCATTGGGTAGCTTTGTCTCTCAGGGAAAATGGAAATAGCAGCAGCTTGTAAATGTTAGGATGCACAACATTGGTCTTCACTGTGTCACATATCCTTAGAAAGGTGGATAGGTGCTGGTTTGGATCTTCCAAGGGGCCTCTTCCATAAGAATAGTTGTTCTGCACCAAGGTGATGAGTTGAGGCTTCAATTCAAAGTTGTTTGCATTGACATTTGGAGTAAGTATGCTACTCCCGTAGTGCCTTAGATTGGGAATGGTATAAGAGGCCAACACCCTCCTTGCAGGTTTAGCATTGTTGATTACTTCTTCTTCATCCTCCATGACCTGCACAATCACAAACAATCCAAATGGAAATTGGATATTCTCATGCCAGAATGTAGTTAGAGGGTTAGTTGACACAATGTGTCAAACAGCTAATGTGCTTAGTAAAAATAAAAAGGAAATGCTTAATCTAGACCACCACCTTACTTAATCATTGTCAATCTAGATTAATCCCCGGCAACGGCGCCAAAAACTTGATGGGTTGAAAATGAATTCCAACACCTAAACTCACCGGCAAGTGTACCGGGTCGCATCAAGTAGTAATTACTCACAAGAGTAAGGTCGATCCCACAGGGATTGATGGATTGAGCAATTTTAGTTAGGTGGTTAATTTAGTTAAGCAAATAGTTGATGATTTGAGTGAATTGTAATTAACAGAAGCTAAATTGCATGAAAGTGAAAGGAGAGGTAGAATTGACAATAAATTAAAGAGCAGAAGAAGTAAAAGAGCTGAATCTTAAAGTGCAAGTAATGTAAATGACTGAAACTTAGATTGCAAGAAATGTAAATGGCTGAAGCTTAAAGTGCAAGAAATGTAAATTGCTTGAATAGTAAAGGGATGTGGGAGCTGGATCTAGAATTTAACAAAGAGAATGTAAAGAGAGATTAAGCAGAGAAGTATAAGATGAACTAAGTTGCTGAAGATCTAAACAGGAAAGTAAAATTTCTTGAAGACAAAACAGAAAGTAAACTTAGCTCAATTTTGAAATCTAAAAGAGAAATTGAAGATCCAAGAGGAGCAATGATATTAGAACAAGGATCTAGATCTCAATTGCACCCTTGATCCAACAGAAAATAAATTGTAGAAGAAATGTAAAAAAACAGCAAATAAAACTCAGATCCAATTCTTAAAACAATTGAGAAGAGAGGTAAAAGATGATTCTCAAACTTAGAATCAATGAAGCTCTTCAATCTCAATTCAAATTCCAAGAATAGATAGCAAGAGTTGCAGAAGAAATAAAAATGAAGACAGAAAGCTAAATCCAATTCCAAATCCTTAGAATTATGCAGAAGAAAACAAAGATGAATTTCAGATCAAGGATTGAAACAGAATTCCTTCAATCTCAATCAAAAATTCAAAAACAGAAATTTAAAAATGCAGAAGTAAGAACAAGGAGAAAGAGAACTCAGATCTCAATCCCAATTCCCCCAATTCAAAGCTAAAATGTAAAAGTGAGCTAAAAATAAAACAAAAAATAAAAGAAAGTTCAAAAGTGAAAGTAAAAGTTAAAAAAAGGTCCTCTACAAATCAAACTAACTCCTATTTATACACTTTCTAATTTTGATCTTCAGACTTTGGAGTGGGCTTTTCATGTTGGTAAAGAATTAGATCCAAAATAGCAGTTGAAGTTGGAAAATGGACCAAGGCACCTTCCAGGGGAGCGCTTAGTTAAGAAAGGAAGCGTAGCGCCCTTTGCTTGAAAAATGGATCATGGTGCTGGCTCCAGGGGAGCGCTCAGTTAAGTAAGGTAACTGAGCGCCCAATGTCTTGTCCCGGGCTTTCGAACCAAGCCCCTTTGCATAGCAAAGTAGCGCTCAGTTAAGTAAGTTCACACAGCGCTTCATGCTTTGAGTGAGCTCCCACTTTCGAGCCTTAGTCATTGCAATTTGGCCAATTTCTTCATCAAAGTGGCGCTCAGTTGGGCAAGTTAACTTAGCACCCCTTGCCTTAGAATGAAGCTCCACTTTCGAATCCTGGTGAGTGCATTTTATGCCCATTCCTCATGCCAATTGTTTGTAGCGTGCTCTTGGTCCATGGGTTCGATCCTTGCTTGCTTCATTGCTTGGTGTGGCGCCTTTCTTTTTGGCTTGAGGCTCCTGTTTTGAACCTGGCTGCTCCCATTTTTTTAGTGTCACACTTTGCTTTTTCTTGTGCCAAGCCCACGAAAATGTTAACAAAGTTAACGTAGCGCTCCTTGGAATTGAGCGCTGATGCCTTGTGTTTGAGCATTCCTTGAGCGCTTTGTAGTGACAATCAACATAGCGCCATTGGTCTTGTGTTCATGGCATTACTAATAAGTGCTTCCATTAATGCCTTAGTATTATATGCATGCTTCCATGGTTTTAATAATAATACTAATGCATTAACGTTGCATTCATTCATTCTCCATTGGCATAATAATTAAATGCATCATGTATACATTTCGTTGGCTTTATTAGTCCATAATGCCAATTAACGTAAAGCTTGTTTTCATTGCCAATTGGATTAGAAATCAAAGTAATGCCGTTGCCACTTCATGCATGCTTTCATTATTAATAATGCATGCATGAGGCATCATTAAATGCCACGGCTCCGTGGTCATGGGCCACGCTTTTAAAAGCGTGGCCTAAGGTTCCAAAGCGTGCTTAATCTTCAAAGCATACCTAAAATTCCTTTTTCCACCATTTCTTCACTTACAAGTAATCAAAACATCCAATCAAAGCATCTCCAAATTCACAAGGTTTCTAAATCATTCAAAAACTAACTAATTCTAGCTTAAACCTCATGATTTTATGGCAAATAATTGATGGTTGATTAAATTGACATAGCCATGCAAATCCACTCCAAATCACTTACTTATAATGCAAGAAAGTGCATAAAACCTAATGAAACAAGTGAAAAATGCTTGAAAAGCTAGCATAAGATGACTTGTCATCAACTTCCCTAGGAGAACTAAGCACCAACATGGATTAGTTGAGGATGGGACATCAAGAGCATTCCACCATCCTCTACGAAATAAGAGAAGATCAAAGGGCCATGAGGGAAGATCAAAGATTTATGAGGGAAGAACAGAGGCAAGGGCGTGACATAGAAGAAATCAAGCAGTCCATTGGATCCTCCAGAAGGAGTAGTAGCCGCCATCACTATGGTGGACCCGTTCCCTTAAGCCCCTGTTGCCTATGTTATTTTTTCTGTTTTCCATGTATTTTATCTTATTATCTATTTCTAGTGCATGATCATCTTTATGTCTTGATGCTATGAAATATTCCATGCATCTATCACCTTGCTTAAAAGAAAAATTATTTGAAAAAGAAAAGTAAGATGCATGAATTTCGAGTTATATATTAAGAATAGTTCAATTATTTGATGTGGTGGCATTGCTTTTGTTTTCTGAATGCATGAATGAACAATGCGTGTTTGATGTTGGAGTTAAGAATGTTGGCTCTTGAAAGAATGATGATGAAAGTGAACTGTTATTAGTAATTTGAAAAAATCCAAAAATTGATTCTTGAAGCAAAAAAAAAGAAGTAGAAAAAAAATGCGAAAAAAATAGAGAAAGAAAGAAAAAGAAAAAGCCAGTAGCTCTTTAAACCAAAAGGCAAGAGAAAGGATCCAAGGCTTTGAGTATCAATGGTTAGGAGGGCCTAAAAGAAACTCAATAATATCATTAGGATTCTAAGTTCCTAATGATGCCAACCATTCTGAGCTTCAATTGAAAGTGAGATGCCAAAACTATTCAGAAGCAAAAAGCTACTAGTCCCACTCATCTAATTAAAACTGAGCTTTATTGAAACTCTGAGATTTATTTTATCCAGCTCTTCTTTTAATCCTACTTGTTTCTGGTTGCTTGGGGATAAGCAACAGTTTAAGTTTGGTGTTCTGATGAGGGGATATTTTATACGCTTTTTGGCATCATTTTCATATAGTTTTCATTATGTTTTGTTTAAGTTTTATTCTATTTTCATAGGTTTTATTGCTAAATTCATATTTTTGGATTCTACTTTGAGTTTTTGTGTTTTATGATGGTTTCAGGTATTTTTTGACTGAAATTAAGGAGTTTTTGGCAAAGTCTAATTCAGAGACAGAGAAAGGACTGTAGATGCTGTTAGGATCTGACATCCGTGCACTCGAAGGAGCATTTCTAGAGCTAAAGAAGTATAAATGGCACGATCTCGACGACTATGAAAAGATAACATCCAGGGCTTTCCAGAAATATATAATAGTCCATACTTTGTCTCGAAAATGAAGGCCCAAAACTGGTGTTCAACGCCAGCCACCAGCCCCATTCCTGGTGTCCAACGCCCAAAGGGGAGTAGCTGGCGTCCAACACCCATTCAGGAGTCCAAAGCTGGCGTTGGACGCCCAAAAGGGAGCAAGCTCATGGGAGACACTCTTAGCTTAGCCCAAACACTCACAAAGTGGGCTCCAGAAGTGGATTTTTGCACTACAAAACCATTCTATCATATTTTTGTAATCCTTAGTTATTAGATTAGTATATATAGGAGAAGATCAACCATGTTTAGGATCTCTCCGACATATCTTTGCCCATTCGAACCTTTCACTATTATTTTCTGTATAGTATGAGTCACTAATCTCCTAAGGTTAAGGTTAGGAGCTCTGCTGAGTTTCATGGATTAATAATATTATTGTTCTATTTCAATATGTCTGATTCTATTCTCTTATGCAACCTCATTCTTCATCTTATGAATTGAGGGTGACCCGTGACAATTACCCCTATTCTACATGGGTTCTGTGTGAGTCCTGACCCGGATAGCGTTGAACCAAAGCTAGAGATTGCATTGCGGATTCCAATAGAGTACTTGGGCAACTTTAGATACGTGACATAAAATTCCGTTAACCGTGGGTAAGTGAGGTCTCTGTGGCGCTAAGGCTAGAGTCTGAGAAGCAGCGTTCCTTAATCCGAAAGATCTGCTTTGTCTGTGGCACCTTGAGTAGGATCATGAAGGGGAGTGGATTGCTTAGAGCTTCATCTTCTGCTACAGTGAGAAACCTAATGGTGGCTTGATGAGAGGATATGAGTCACTTTCAACGTGGTGGATTGCTACAATAGAGGAGGTTAACTTGATGAGAGGACATGAGTTAATCACTTACGGCTGCCATTAATTGAATCAGAAGGTTATTGAAGTAGACAGTAAGAAAAGTTAATCTGGAAAGACAAAGCATCTTCGAAGCCTTAACTATTCTCATACCATTGACTTCACACCTATCTAGTAATGTTTTATTTATTTATCTGTTTTATGTGTTTTCTCGTGACAACTATAGTTTCTATCCGCCTAACTAAGATTTGCACGGTAACCATTGCTTGCTCAAACCAATAATCCTCGTTGGATCGACCCTCACTCACCTGAGATATTACTTGGACGACCCGCTATACTTGCCGGTCTATCTGTGCGAAACGTGCGGAGTCAGTTTCGTGCACCAAGCTTCAGCTCTTCTTCCTTTGTTTCACAACGAAACACGCTGGGAAATTGATGAAGGGGAGCAAGGGACATGCAAAATCCTTGGCTAGATTTTAATCTCACATAAATTTTGATCCGAAGTTTCGATTGACAAGCCGTCAACGGCCACACGTTCGTCTCAAAATTCTCTACGAAACCCACCCAACAATTTGGTAAGGAATAAGCTATTTCTCTCCTAGTCTCTCTCTCCTTAAATTAGAAAATATTAGGTTCTTGGGCTTTGAGATTTTGTGATTTAATGATATTAGGTGTGCTCAAGTGGTGCAGAATTGATCGGAGGAATACCGTCGGTAAGGAATTTGACAAGATTTTCGCATTGCAAGTATAGCCCTCAACCGACAAATAATCCGCGAATCAAACTTTAAAGGAATTGGTTGTCACAAGTTCAACCCCAATAAAAGTAACCGAAGTATTCAAACCTCGGGTCGTCTCACAAGGAATGGGCAAACATGTGCATCAACGTTGGTTAGAATTCCGGGGTTGCAAGTCATGAGCAAGAAATTAAACTAAGAATCCTAACAAGCAAGTAATCTTGAAGTTCAAGAAACTAATTCAAGTGACTAAAGCAAGATGTGAGCAATTCCAAACTAATAAGATAACATCCAATATAATTCTACTCTAAAACTAAACAAATAACTATAACTAAAACAAAGCAATTAGGATTTTTGGGTTTTCAAATATGAATAATAAAAGTAACTCTTGGCTAGACATGGGAATTGGGGTTACCATTCTTGTCTAATAACCATATCTTGACAATTATGAGGAACCAAACTCATTAAGTTTACTTCTATACTTGAAGTATATTAAATGGTTTAGTCAACATCAACCCATAAGGTCTAACCTAGCTACTAATTGACTTAGTAGTAGGCTAGTGTCAATGGTTATCAAATTGACTACTAAGGGTTCCCAAATTATCAAATCCATTAGACCCAATGACTCAAGTTTACCCAATTCCCTTAGCCTAGGCCAAGAGTAAAGAGAACTACTCCATAATCAAAGGAAGCATTTCATCAAACACATGGTAAGCATTACTAAAAGACATATTCAAATTGCAACTAAATTAAAATTAACAAGTACCCTTTTTTTGCATAAAAGAATAAACTACAATTTGAAAGTATATTGAGGATTCTCAAGTTGATCGATCTATATGTTCACATGTGGTAATGAGTGCAATAATTATAGGCAAAAATTAAATAAATCACCCTCTATCTGTTCTTCTTTCTCTTTGAATCAAATGAGTAAATTATTAAAGTAAACCGTTTAGGTAAAGTCTAAAGCAATACATATGGTATATAGCATATATATGCAAAGTCTAATACAATTGTTTATTACTGTAGTGTTCGGCAAGCATATAAATTCACTCAAACAACACAATTAATCATGAAAATCATCAATATAACATTAACAATTCAAGATCCATAAGATTCACAAAATGGGTAGAAAATGACAAGTGACAAGAAAACATAAATCTAACACAAGATTTAAACAAAATTATACTAAGGAATTGAAATTAAGCAATCAAAACTAGTAATCAACAAGATCCAATTCAGAATTCAACAAGGGAAGATCAAATCAAACTAGATCTAGAGAGGAACAAGGGTTTCTCTCTCTAGAAGAACAAAAACCTAAAAACTAGCTAAAAATTGTGTCTTAGTGTGAATGAATGATCCCCCCTTTCCCCTAGCACCCTTGGGTCTTTTCCATGCAGAACAAGCTTGAATTTGGGCCTCTTGAGCCTCAGAAATCGCCAAGCATGATTTCCTTTAATGAGGTCACGTGCAGCTTGTCGCGCGGCGCCATGCGTGCGTGCGCGCCGATTGATTTTGCGATCCACGCGTGCGTGCCATGTACGTGTGCGCGCCGGTGTGAATTTTTTTAATTCGCGCGGATGCGCCAATCTACGCGCGCCGCTTCCAGCTGTCCACATCCACGCGTGCATGCGAGGTGCGCGTGCGCGCCCATACTAAAATTCCCAAAATTTAAATCTTCATGTTCTTTCCACTTGTGCATGCTTTCTTTCTCTCTTCTAGGCCCTTCTTGCCCTATAAATTCTGAAATCACTCAACAAACACGTCATGGCATCGAATGATAATAAAAGAGGATCAAAATATAGTAATTCTAAGGTAAAAGAAGCATGTTTTCCATCATGAAGCAATATTAGGAAGAGAACACAAAACCATGCAATTCTTGTGAATAAGTGTGAAAAATATTGACAAAACCCTCCAAATTCTACATAATATAAACCACAAAATTGGGGTTTATCAAATCTCCCCACACTTAAACCAAGCATGTTCTCATGCTTAAAATAAAAAGACCAAAGATCATGGTAAGAAAGGGTTCATGAAGTGCAAATTACCTAAATGAATGCATCCAACTAACGTAAAAGCATCTATCGACTTGGTCAAGGGTACATCTATCCTCCAAGAACACATATGAGCATACGGAGCGAAAATGATATGTAGTTCATGAATCCTACCAAATTGAACATCTCTATGAAGTGCATATAACTTGCTAGATGAACACTTGTGAAAGCTAGGAACAAGGAGTTGAGCATCGAACCCTCACCGGAAGTGTATCCGCTCTATTTGCTCAAGTGTATAGGGTTCGTCACTCAATCCTCTCCTAATCATGCTTTCCAAGATTTGTCTTTCATCTAACAATCAACTACTTAATGCATGCATACAAGTATCATGAGGTCTTATTCATGGGTTGCAATAAGGCTAGGGTGAAGGTAAGGATGTATATGTTCAAGTGAGCTTAAAATTCAAATCCTTGATTAACCTAAGTTCTCACTAAACACATAGAACAACCTATACAACTCTAATGCAATACCTAGCTACCCATGGTGTTCACTTTTTCGCATACTCATGCATTCTTTTTAATTCACATCCCATATGCATTGTTATTATTACTTTGTCTTGGGGCATTTTTGTCCCCTTTCATTGCTTTTTCCTTCTTTTTTTTTCATATTTTTGTTTCTTCTATTTTTCTATTTCTGATTCTTGCATTCTCATATTACACATATAATTTTTTTTTCTTTTTGGTCCCCTTTTTCTTGGGGTCTCATGTACAAAAGTTTCAATGCATATGGTTCAATCATTTAATACATGAGTATGTTTCCAACTCCCAAGATTTCCAATTACAACTACAAATACACACCTTTACATCTATCCAAGTTCCCAAGTACACCCTTCCATTTGAATGATACACACTGATGTGAAAATTTGTGGAAAAACGAAATTCCAAAACACCTAAAACTAACCGGCAAGTGCACCGGGTCGCATCAAGTAGTAAAACTCACGTGAGTGAGGTCGATCCCACAGGGATTGATGGATCAAGAAACTTTAGTGGGTGATTAGTTTAGTCAAGCTAACATTTAAGTGAGATTAGGTGAAACTTAAAGCAACAAAATATAAATGACAAGGGATTTAAAGTTGCAGAATGTAAATTGGCAACTAACTTAAAGAGCAAGAAATGTAAATTGCAAGAATCTTAAATTGCAAGAAATATAAATTGCATGAAATTAAAGGGGAGTGGGTGCTGAAAATTAAAGAAAGCAATAGATCAAGCAACTGGAAATTTAAATTACCAAAAGAATAAAGGAAATTGGATGCTGGGAATTAAAACAGAATTGAGATTTTGAAGTGCAGTGAATTAAGGAACGCTCAGATGTTCAGCTCAATTACAAAATAAAATTGAAGATCTCAGGGAATCAAAGAGACTAGAAAACAAGTCTAGATCTCAAGCCCTTCCTTGATTCAACAGCAGATAATTGCAGAAGAAAATAGAGAAGAAAGTAGTAAAGACAATTTAGATCCAAATCACAATTCCTTCAAATTATGCAGCAAGTAAACAGAGAGAAATCTCAGAGGGAGAATGAAACAGAACACCTTCAATTCTCCACCCAAGACTCAAAAACAAAGAAAAGAAAACTAAAGATAGAGCTCTCAAATCCTAGTGCTCCCTAGTGGAGCCAGCCTCCTACTAAAAATGAAAATGATGCCTTATATAGGCAAAATGAAAATGAAAATGAAATTGAAAATAAATTAAATTTCAAAAATGAAAAATCCTAATCTAACTGATCTTTGTGCCTATAAGTGATGTTAATTGGGCTTTGCTTGCTTTGGAGTGGAATTGGGTTGAAGATGGATTCGGATGGCCTTGGTCTTGAGGAGAAATCTGCGTGCAAATTGAATTTTTGAGCAATTCACATTTGAGTCAACGTTTGAGGCAAACGTTGACTTAAATGTCTTCGTGAAACCCATTATGCAGATCGGCCCGTTGCTGTCATCCACGTTTGAGTTCACGTTTGAGGTCAAACGTGAGCTCAAACTTCTTGTAATGGCATGATACAGAATGGGGGTTTGCTGTCACTCACGTTTGAGTTCACATTTGAGGTCAAACGTGAGCTCAAACGTTAAGTCCTCCTGGGTGTGTTTTTGAAGTTCAAGTCTTGGGACGCTTCTTTGTCCTCTTGTCAACGTTGCCAATTTCATGCCCACTATAGACTATTATATATGGTTGGAAAGCTCTGAATGTCAGCTTTCCAACGCAACTGGAATCACCTCAATTGGACATCTACAACTCAAGTTATGCTCCTTTGAAGAGGACAGGGTCGCTGGCTTTGGTGTGCAACGTTTGAGGCGACGTTTGCCTCAAACGTGGACGAAAATGTCAGGTTTTGGAGGCTCAAATGCATTGTCCACCCCATACTATTATATATTGTTGGAAAGCCCTGAATGTCTACTTTCCAATGCCATTGGAAGCGCATCATTTAGAGCTCCACAGCTCGAGTTATACTCCGTCGAAGGTGTAGAGGTCAGTTGGCCTCACTGTTGGTTGCCACCATGTTCGTTTATGCACATTTCTGGGCAGTTTTCTCCCTCAATTTTAGTGTCCACCATGAAGTGCCATATATGCTTAGAAAGCTCTTGATTCCTACTTTCCATTACTTTTTGAATCACCTCATTTGAAGCTCTGTAGCTCAAGTTATTCTTGTTGGAAGTATACCCCTTTAGGCTGTGGGGAGCAACTATGCTAAAATCTTCTTTAATGCCTTGTTTGTTTATGATCATGATACTTTATTGCTTTTGAATTCACAAAACTCAAGTTGGTAATCATAATGACACAGCACCATGTTGCAATTTAGAAATCAAACTATGCCTTTTTATACACATATGCATACAGAGAAGGTAAAGACAATCATACAGTTTATAGTGCTTGAAACAAATGTGAGGAAAAGGAACTTTACAACCTTGTAGTTCATCTTCTCTATTGTTGTCATTTCCTCCCATTCTCCTCCTTCCCATACCAACTCAAAATGCTTGCTCATCCTCAAGCAACTATTAGAACCATGGCTATGGGGCTAAGATGGATCATGAATGTCTTACACAAGAAATGTTAGTAGTACATGTGTTTCAAGCAAGAAAAATTAAAGATAACAATCAAGGCACAAGAGACAGAGACATTGTGATTGCATATATAAGAAGGTGTGCACAATACATTGCATAAAAGATAAGTGGCACACCAAACTTAGTGTGACACTTTCACTTGGAATTAATGCAAGTATCTTGTAAATATGGGAACCAAATTTTTGTTGCATAGCAACACCAAACTTAGAAGGCAACCATATGTCAATTTATTGAAATTTAAACTAAACAAAGAAAGAAAACAAAGAAGAGAAAAAAAAATGTTACCTACGGTTGGGTTACCTCCCAATAAATGCTCTTTTAGTGTCATTAGCTTGACATGTTATTCTTCACTTTCTTCCTCTTCTTCCAGTTTGTTAAGAGGAATGACCTTAAGGAGGGAGAAGATTCAGCTACTGTCCCTTGTCTTGGCCTTTCTTTAGCAAGCTTCCTTTTGCAAATGACTTGATTGATCTTGCTTGCTGGATCAGGGACAGGATTGGTGCTCTTGCTAGTTGCCTTCACTTCTTTGATTTCAAGACATGATTGCTGTGTGATTATTGGAGTTTTGTATTCATCCAGAGCCTTTTGAATTGGTGGTTCCATGAGTTTTTCCTCTATGTACTTCTCTGCCTCACTTGAGTGTAAATTTTCTGGAATGACTTCCTCACTTTCATGCTCCTCCACTCCTTTCTTTGCACCCAACATTTGACTTAATAGTTCTTTTATGGAGGAGGTTTGTTGTTCTTCCCAAGATTTCTTCATCTCTTCTTCATATTTTTCGATCACAGATTCAAGGAAAGTTTGTGAGGGTTGTGAATGTTCCTTTGTTACCTCAAGTGCAGTTTCATTTTCAACCACCTCATTCTTTATTGGAAGTTCACTTGATGCAGTAGCCTCCTCATCTTGCTCTTCCACTTTCTCCCTTGCACTTAACATTTGGTTTATCATAACTTCTATATCTTTGAATGAATTCTCTTGCTCGTTCCAGGATATTTGTGCCTCTCTCTCATATTTTTCAGACATGGTCTCAAGCTTTGAGAGGCTTTGGTTCATGGAAGTTTGTGTGGGTGGTGAGTTTTGATAGGGGCTTTCTGTTGAAGCATGGTCAAGTGATGGCATCTTTGGATGAATATCATATGGAGCATTAGAATTCTCTTCCCAGCCACCATTAGAATCATGACTAGCATCATTTTGTGGTGGAAGAAAATATCCCATATGGTTTTCTTGCTCATCTTGTGTCTCTGAAGCAAATCTCCATGGATTGGAGTGCTTAGAATTTGTATTTTCTTGATGATATTCCCAGCCACCATTAGAGATTGGTGATGGTGGGTGATATCCCATAAAATTTTGTTTGACCATAAGATGAGTTGAACTCCATTTGTATTTTGTAAACATCAATGAAAATTGAAAATCATGTCACAGAGAAAGAATTTATTAGTGAGGCAATAGCTCAAATACCTTGCTATCAATTTAAAACGGAGAACAAAAACAAAAAAAAAATGCTTGATCTAGACTTCTCACCCACTTAATCATTGTTGATCTAAATCAATCCCCGGCAACAGCGCCAAAAACTTGATGGTGTTTTTGCGGAAAAACGAATTCCCAAAACACACAAATCTCACCGACAAGTATACCGGGTTGCATCAAGTAATAAAACTCACGTGAGTGAGGTAGATCCCACAGGGATTGATGGATCAAGCAACTTTAGTGGGTGATTAGTGATGAGTATTTTGGAGGAAAAATAAATCTCTCCCAAAACACACAAATCTAACCGGCAAGTGTACCGGGTCGCATCAAGTAATAAAAACTCATGGGAGTGAGATCGATCCCACAGGGATTGAAGGATTGAGCAATTTTAGTTTAGTGGTTGATTTAGTCAAGCGAATCGAGTGTTGGTTGGGTGATTTGTGATTTGCAGAATGTAAATTGCATGGAATTAAAGAGAGCAGAAAATTAAATTGCTGAATCTTAAAGAACAAGAAATTTAAATTGCAGAAACTTAGAGTGCAAGAAATGTAAATTGCGGAATCTTAAAGTCCAAGAAATGTAAACAGCTGGAATTGTAAAGGGAATTGGGGAATGGATTTGCAGAATTTAAACAAGAAAAAGTTGAATTGCATTAAACAGAAGAGGGAAAGGGAATTGGGATTGAAACGGATCTTGAAGCAGTAAATTAAATGAACAT
>NC_029793.2:47940889-47944591 GCF_000816755.2 Arachis ipaensis | reverse complement strand
AGTATGAACGTTGGTGCCAACGTTAGGGGTCTAACTTTGACCCTAACGTTGGCAATGCCTTGTGTGCTAGTGGCGCCAACGTTAGCCACCAAGTTAGGGGGCTAACGTTGGCGCAAACTTTTGCTCCTTTCCCATTGTAATTCATGTGCCAACGTTAGCCTCCAAGTTAGGGGACTAACGTTGGCGCAAACGTTGGTGCCCAGGGGAGAAACTCATGTTCCAACGTTAGCCTCCAAGTTAGGGGGCTAACGTTGGTAGTGAAACTAGGCTAAGATGACTTGTCATTACAACACCAAACTTAAAGCTTGCTTGTCCCCAAGCAAGAAATAGATTTATGCTCCAAGGTTCTTTCAATTAAGATGGATTGAGGAACACTTGTAAAGTACAGTGAGTGAAGTGATCAAGTATCAGTGGGGTGAACTCTAAATCATATGCTCATGCAAGGGCTTCAGTGCTCACTAGTCCTTACATATTGGGAGTCGTAGGTCTTAGGATTTTCATCCAAATGGTATTATGGAGATCTCTATTATATGTAATCACCTTGAAGCAGCTTATAGTTTCTGTGCTTTGGCCTCGACTCTAAGTATCATGTCTCAAAGCGGCTCTTTAGATAAGCTTTCAATCAATACTCCTAAACCAGTTGGTTTTAAGGTATTAGGTGTTAAAGCACCCTTAAGGATTTACTTGCTCAAGCCTCTTTCTTTGACACACTTCAACCACAAGCATTTACTAGGATAACAACTCTTTGAGTTTTTGTTTCTTTCTTTCTTTTTCTGCCTAGTAATTGATGCTCAGAGCCTTGGGTCATGTTCTTTTTGTTTTTGTATTTTCTTTACTTTATTTTTGTTTTGTTTGCTGCTTCTTAGATCAATAGATTTTTGAGAATCTCCACAATACTTCTTTGAACTTCATGTCCCGCCTATGAGCTCCCATGCAAGTTTTCACAAGCATGCAACCTCAATACATTATCATACAACTAGAACCACCACTTCTCCTAATCTTTTGCTTGCCTCAAAATTGCTTAATTCCTCAATCCTTCTTTTCAAAGAACTTTCATGTGATGCATTTCTTGAAAATTGAGTGCAAACAAGTTTTGAAGATAAGAATGTTGTGAATGATCAGGCATCTTGCTTATTGAATTATAAAGGAAAACCATGCTATGCATGCAGGCAGGGGTATATAAAAAAAACTATACTATGCAGACAGGCAGCAACTTGCAATAGCAGCAATATTTGATGTAAACAGTCACTTAACAATACAACCTGTTGGAGTTCACTTGCTTTCCTTCTCATCACCATTGCTGACCTTTATGTTCATCTTTTGTTTTTTTTTTTTGGTTGATGATTCTTAATCCCTCCAAAGGCTTGTATGATGCTCTGCAATGATATTGGAAGTTGCTTGTTCCCCAAGCACTTAGAAACAATGGTTAGCATGCAGGATTTATTTGTGGGCCTTTGTACTTACTTTGGTGTGAGAACACCAAACTTAGTACCTTGCCAATGGTTCTTGTGCATCAGATTAACCATGTGTAAAACTCTTTTTCTTTTTCAAAAATGACAAAACTGAAAACTAGGAAACAGCAGAATAGTTAACTAGTTCATCCATCATGCTTGAAGCCAGCATTATGCAGAAAATGAGAATGTGTTTTATGATGGGATTTTGGTGAAACACCAAACTTAGAATCCTTCATTCTCCCTTATATTGTTTTGGTGTGCAACACCAAACTTAGATTCTTGCAGTGTAGATAAACTAATTAACCTTTTTATTAAAATAGTTATGAAAGGAAATCTACCTCGGGTTGGGTTGCCTCCCAACAAGCGCTCTTTTATTGTCACTAGCTTGACATCCTTCACTCTGTGCTCATGGAAGTTGAGGCTTCTGTTGCCTCAGATTTCCTCCTCTTGCTATGGGCTTCCTTCCCTCTATTTCTCTTTCCATAGCCTTCTTATTTTCCTCCATGACTCCCTTCTGTTTCAACACAGCATCCTTTTCATGGCTCTTTGGGTTCAGAGTCCCCTTTTTCTCACCCAATTCAGCAAGGTTTTGCACTAATTGTTCCACCTGCCTCTCAAGTCTTCTGAGTGAAGCCTCCTGGTTCTTGCTTATCATCTCTTGATGCTTCTTTATTTCTTCCCGCTCTATTGCCATCATTTCTTGAATTTTGATGGACCTCTCCATCAGCATTTCTAGAATATAGATTCTTTGAAAGGTTGGAAGTGGTTGTGGCTGTGTCAATTGTGGTGGTCGATGAAGGTCATTTTGGGCGAATGGTGAGGTAGGACGAGGTTGGAAGTGTGTGTGATTGTTGTTGTGGGGGTGTGTTTTAAGTTGATTTTTGAAGTTGGGATTGTTGCAGTTGAAGTCCCTTGGTCTTTGGTTTTGGTTCTCAACCCCCCTCCCATTAGAATGAGTTCTCCAAGGTGAATTGTACACATCATTCTGAGGCCTGTGTTGGAGCATGCTAGAGTGATTGCTTGGAGCTTTAGTTGCTCATAGCTTTGTTGCTCATGGTTAATGGCCCCAAAGCTGTGTTCAGCTTGATTACACCCATATGTGCTTTGAGTCAGGTTGTATGTATGTACTACAGCATGTCTCAACTCAGTGATTTTTTTAGCCATCATATCTAATTGTTGTAGAGTCTGCTGATGCCTCTGCTTGTTTTGGCTTATTACTGCACGAGCACCTTCAATTTCTTTCTCTAATGGATGCACTTCTGCCTCTTGCTTAACAACTCTTTGTGATGGATTAAATTTGACTAGGAGTCCATTCATCAGTTCTTCCCATCCGATAATGCTTCCTTGTGGAAAAGCTTCAAACCATTGGGCAACATCATTCATGTCTATGGATAGTTGCTTCGAACTATGGGTTACATTATCATCCAAGGTGGGGGTATTACTCTCATGATTGCTAGAATTTGTTGAGTTCCCTTCCATGATCTGCACAGTCACAACCAATTCAAGTGAAGATAGAGCATATTCAGGCCAGGATATGATTGAAGGATCAGTTGACACAAAGTACCAAACAGTTGGCAAACTTGAGAGAGTAATGAACGAAAATCATTCCTCTCGTTTGTTTTTCAAGCTATGAAAATCATATTCAGTAGGATGAGCCAAGGAAATTTCACTCTATTGCTAGAATGAGGTTTCTATTAGCTCAGGCAAAACTTCAAACAGTTAGTGGGTTAGTCAAAAATTAAAGAAAAAGTGCTTGATCTAGATCACCACCTCACTTAATCATTGTCAATCTAATCAATCCCCGGCAACGGCGCCAAAAACTTGATGAGTATTTTGGAGGAAAAATAAATCTCTCCCAAAACACACAAATCTAACCGGCAAGTGTACCGGGTCGCATCAAGTAATAAAAACTCACGGGAGTGAGATCAATCCCACAGGGATTGAAGGATTGAGCAATTTTAGTTTAGTGGTTGATTTAGTCAAGCGAATCGAGTGTTGGTTGGGTGATTTGTGATTTGCAGAATGTAAATTGCATGGAATTAAAGAGAGCAGGAAATTAAATTGCTGAATCTTAAAGAACAAGAAATTTAAATTGCAGAAACTTAGAGTGCAAGAAATGTAAATTGCGGAATCTTAAAGTCCAAGAAATGTAAACAGCTGGAATTGTAAAGGGAATTGGGGAATGGATTTGCAGAATTTAAACAAGGAAAAGTTGAATTGCATTAAACAGAAGAGGGAAAGGGAATTG
>NC_029793.2:47927919-47939797 GCF_000816755.2 Arachis ipaensis | reverse complement strand
TGATGGGAAAATTTGTGGAAAAACGAATTTCCAAAACACCCAATTCTAACCGGCAAGTATACCGGGTCGCATCAAGTAATAAAACTCACGTGAGTGAGGTCGATCCCACAGGGATTGATGGATCAAGCAACTTTAGTGGGTGATTAGTTTAGTCAAGCTAACATTGATGTGAATTGTGTGAAATTGTAACCAACAGGAAGTAAAGGACAATGAATTTAAAGTTGCAGAATGTAAATTGGCAAGTAACTTAAAGAGCAAGAAATGTAAATTGCAAGAATCTTAAATTGCAAGAAATATAAATTGCATGAAATTAAAGGGGAGTGGGTGCTGAAAATTAAAGAAAGCAATAGATCAAGCAACTGAAAATTTAAATTACCAGAAGAATAAAGGAAATTGGATGCTGGGAATTAAAACAGAATTGAGATTTTGAAGTGCAATGAATTAAGGAATGCTCAGATGCTCAGCTCAATTACAAAATAAAATTGAAGATCTCAGGGAATCAAAGAGACTAGAAAAAAAGTCTAGATCTCAAGCCCTTCCTTGATTCAACAGCAGATAATTGCAGAAGAAAATAGAGAAGAAAGCAGTAAAGACAATTTAGATCCAAATCACAATTCCTTCAAATTATGCAGCAAGTAAACAGAGAGAAATCTCAGAGAGAGAATGAAACAGAACACCTTCAATTCTCCACCCAAGACTCAAAAACAAAGAAAAGAAAACTAAAGAGAGAGCTCTCAAATCCTAGTGCTCCCTAGTGGAGCCAGCCTCCTACTAAAAATGAAAATGATGCCTTATATAGGCAAAATGAAAATGAAAATGAAATTGAAAACAAACTAAATTTCAAAAATGAAAAATCCTAATCTAACTGATCTTTGTGCCTATAAGTGATGTTAATTGGGCTTTGCTTGCTTTGGAGTGGAATTGGGTTGAAGATGGATTCGGATGGCCTTGGTCTTGAGGAGAAATCTGCGTGCAAATTGAATTTTTGAGCAATTCACATTTGAGTCAACGTTTGAGGCAAACGTTGACTCAAACGTCTTCGTGAAACCCATTATGCAGATCGGCCCGTTGCTGTCATCCAAGTTTGAGTTCACGTTTGAGGTCAAACGTGAGCTCAAACGTCTTGTAATGGCATGATACAGAATGGAGGTTTGCTGTCACTCACGTTTGAGTTCACGTTTGAGGTCAAACGTGAGCTCAAACGTTAAGTCCTCCTGGGTGTGTTTTTGAAGTTCAAGTCTTGGGACGCTTCTTTGTCCTCTTGTCAACGTTGCCAATTTCATGCCCACTATAGACTATTATATATGGTTGGAAAGCTCTGAATGTCAGCTTTCCAACGCAACTAGAATCACCTCAATTGGACATATACAACTCAAGTTATGCTCCTTTGAAGAGGATAGGGTCGCTGGCTTTGGTGTGCAACGTTTGAGGCGACGTTTGCCTCAAACTTGGACGAAAACGTCAGGTTTTGGAGGCTCAAATGCATTGTCCACCCCATACTATTATAAATTGTTGGAAAGCCCTGAATGTCTACTTTCCAATGCCATTGGAAGCACATCATTTGGAGCTCCACAGCTCGAGTTATACTCCGTCGAAGGTGTAGAGGTCAGTTGGCCTCACTGCAGGTTGCCACCATGTTCGTTTATGCACATTTCGGGGCAGTTTTCTCCCTCAATTTTAGTGTCCACCATGCAGTGCTATATATTCTTGGAAAGCTCTTGATTCCTACTTTCCATTGCTTTTTGAATCACCTCATTTGAAGCTCTGTAGCTCAAGTTATTCTTGTTGGAAGTATACCCCTTCAGGCTGTGGGGAGCAACATTTCCCAAGGTATTCCTTAGCCAACGTTTGACCTCACGTTTGAGGCAAACGTTGAGCTCCTGGGTGGCTGTGCTGATGAAGCTTCCTTGATTTGGTCATGGGCCACACTTTTAAAAGCGTGGCCTAAGGCTCCAAAGTATGCTCCAACTTCAAAGTGTGCCCCAAAGCTTTTTTTTCTCCTTTTTAGCTTATTTTGTGCTTCTTTGCTTCTTTTTCTTCTTATTTCCTACAAAGTTTATCAAATCAAAAGATCAAAGAAATATACCATTTAAGTACCAAAGAATACAATATTTAAGCACTAATCATTAATTTCTTGTATGTAAAAGCATAGAAAAACATGACATGGTGACATGTCATCACACACCCTCACTTACCTAGGCTAATCAAGGATCCAAATCTAGGGACATTCATTGTTTTTCACTTAGGGTTGTTGATGTGCTCTATTTAAGAACAAAAAGGGTTTATCATGGGCTCAAAATTGGTTAGCAATGGTAGATAAAAGGGTTAAGGCCATTTGGGGAAAAGTGACTATTAAAATGATGGCCTCAATCATGTAAATGCATTCATACACAAGGTAATGGACATATAAAATCAGACAAAGCAAGGATTACAATCATAGAGAGAGAATAATACGCACAAAAATGGGGAATAGTGGTTACAAGATATAACCACACAATAGGCTCAAAACTTACATGCTTGTGTTCTTAGCTCAATCACTGTGTTCCAAAATATATTCTTGAAGCAAGTTTACCTCAAAAAATTTTTTTTTTCAAAATTGGTAGGGTACCCCAAAAATACAGTTTCTTGGGGAAGAAGTTATTATTTTGACCAAGTAACTCTATAAAGACTAACTATCATGCAAAGGGTATTTACAAGCAAGACTAACTACACATGTAATGTACTAACTACTACACAAAAGATAAATCCATGGGTGTTGAAAGGAAGAGACTGTTACCCATGGAGATCGGTCGAACGACCTCCCCACACTTAGAATTTAGCACGGTCCTCCGTGCTACCAACAATGCACAACGGTCGGTCGGAATCAGAACCTTCACTATCCCCTTCATCAGAGCTCCCGTCACTTGGGTTTGAGGTGGACGTGAAAATTTTGGGTTCCTCCATGCTAGGGATAACACAACGCAAGAGCTTCTTGATGTAAGTGTACCGGCGTTGTTTGCGCCGCTCATATCTATCAATCTTCCGGTGCAGATCTTCTATCCTTTGATGGGTGGGTCTTTGCCGTGGTGGTGACGATGAGGTGGAAGGAATAGTAGGCTGAGGGGCTATGTCCAAGCTTGGGTTGTGCATAGGAAGCTGTAAGTATTTTCCGCTTGGGACAACATCGTCCTTAGCCGGAATTATAGCCTTCGTGTCCATGGCTTCCCAAGGAACACCCGCAGCAGCGACTAAATTAGATACCAATGCTGGAAATGGCAAATTACCCCGGGCGTGGACTTGACATATCGCTTGCTTGATAAGAAGCGGAATGTTCACCTGTCTCTCCGCGAGAACACACCAAACAAGCAAGGCGAGATCCGCTGTGAAGGATGACCTGTGGGTGCTAGGTAGCACATAGTGGGATAGGATCTGGGCCCAAGCTCTAGCTTCTACAGTGAAGAAACGTGCGTCAATGCACTTGGGCCGCATCCGGAGTTGACCTTGGGTCCAAAATGTCTCTGGTTCAGCAATGACTCGAAGAATCGAGTCCTAATCAAACCCAAACTCTTCCCGCTGACATAAGACCTCTTGGTAGCCATCCATTTCACTTGGTACCGGTAGGACATTAAGCACTTGCTGAATAGCTTCTTCTGAAATTGGGACTTGCTTTCGGTGCACGTATACCGATTGAAGAGAAGGGAGATGGTAGTTAGTGTAGAACTCTACCACCTACGAGAGGTTGACCTTTTGTGGTTTTCTCAAAAGAAACTCCCATCCTCGCCGCTCAATGCGGGGTAGGATACAATGAGCAACTTTGTCCGGCGGGGCGAGCAGATGCTCGGCATGATAGTTCCTTTCAACCATGGCGGGAACACAAGTTCACAGAAGCGGTTGGAGAACTTTAAAGAATCCTTTGCCGGTTTGCTCTTCTCTTTTTCATTAATAGGATCGGGTGCCTTCGCCTTCTTAGATAGGGGTTTGGCTCCTAGTGTAGGGTGCGCCTTGGAGGTTGACTTTCGGGGTGCCCTCTTTGTGGCTGGTTTCCTTGAAGCTTTCTCCTTGCCTTTCTTGGTGGCCATCCTGAAAAAGGAAGGAAAAAGGGGAAACATTAAACCCAAAGAATCATCTCAACGAAAACATGCAAGTGAGAGATAGTGCCCAAAAGAAATTATGCAACAAAATGATTATAGAGGCATGGGTCACAACACTTGGCATGGGATGCAAGAGTGAGTAAAGCATGCAATATAGCATGAGAAGAATAATCTCAAGCATCCATAACAGAGAGCAAGTCATGTTCAATGAGTATCTAATTAGCAAGCATAAAGCAAAGTGGACTCAATGCACTTAGAAGAGAGCAAGTGAATGAGGAGGAAGCACCAAATTGAAGGTATATGACTAAAATAAACCAAAATGGCATTCGTGCATTTCCTCGAACACTTGGCGTGCAATTATCAAGTAATGAGCAAAAATGAGATACTCGATCAATTAGAGACCCAAAATGAAATATCAATCATCACACAATATCACCTACTTACAAAGATAATGAAGGACAATGGTGCACGAAATTGTGATCATCAACAATGGCGCCAAAGACTTGGTGCTCTCAAACGTGAATCACACTTTGTCACAATTCCGCACAACTAACCAGCAAGTGCACTGGGTCGTCCAAGTAATAAACCTTACGTGAGTAAGGGTCGATCCCACGGAGATTGTCGGCTTGAAGCAAGCTATGGTCATCTTGTAAATCTCAGTCAAGCGGATTCAGATGGTGATGAAGAATTGATAATTAAAAGATAAATAAAACATAAAATAAAGATAGAGGTACTTATGTAATTCATTGGTGGATTTCAGATAAGCGTATGAAGATGCTTTGTTCCCCTTGAACCTCTGCTTTCCTATTGCCTTCTTCCAATCATTCATACTCCTTTCCATGGCAAGCTTTATGTTGGGCATCACCGTTGTCAATGGCTACATCCCGTCCTCTCAGTGAAAATGGTCCTGATGATCTGTCACAACATCGGCTAATCAGTTGTCGGTTCTCGATCATGTCGGAATAGGATCCATTGATCCTTTTGCGTCTGTCACACGCCCCACAATCGCGAGTTTGAAGCTCGTCACAGTCATCCCCTTCCTAGATTCTACTCGGAATACCATAGACAAGGTTTAGACTTTTCGGATCTCAGGAATGACTGCCATTAATTCTAGCCTATACCACGAAGGTTCCAATCTTAGATCAGAAACCCAAGAGATACGCATTCAAGCCATTGCTAGTAGAACAGAGGTGGTTGTCAGGCACATGTTCATAGGTGAGAATGATGATGAGTGTCACGGATCATCACATTCATCAAGTTGAAGAACGAATGAATATCTTGGAGAAGAAATAGACTTGAGTTGAATAGAAAAACAATAGTACTTCGTATTAATTTATGAAGAACAGTAGAGCTCCACACCTTAATCTATGGTGTGTAGAAACTCCACCATTGAAAATACATAAGAACAAATAGTGTAAGCATGGCCGAATGGCCAGCCTCAAAGGTTTAAGGACTAAACGTCCCAAGATGGTCTCAAAATACAATAGCAAAAGGTCCTATTTATAGAAAACTAGTAGCCTAGGGTTACAGAAATCAGTAATTAATGCAGAAATCTTCTTCCGGTCCCACTTGGTGTGTGCTTGGGCTGAGCATTGAAGCATTTTCGTGTAGAGACTTTTCTTGGAGTTAAACGCCAGCTTTTGTGCCAGTTTGGGCATTTAACTCCAGCTTTTGTGCCAGTTTCGGAGTTAAACGCCAGAATTCTTGAGCTGACTTGGAACGCCGGTTTGGACCATCAAATCTCAGGCAAAGTATAGACTATTATATATTGCTGGAAAGCTCAGGATGTCTACTTTCCAACGCAATCGAGAGCGTGCCAATTGGGCTTCTGTAGCTCCAGAAAATCTACTTTGAGTGCAGGGTGGTCAGAATCCAACAGCATCTGCAGTCCTTTTTCAGCCTCTGAATCAGATTTTTGCTCAGGTCCCTCAATTTCAGCCAGAAAATACCTGAAATCACAGAAAAATACACAAACTCATAGTAAAGTCCAGAAATATGATTTTTAAATAAAAACTAATAAAAATATAATAAAAACTAATTAAAATATACTAAAAACATACTAAAAACAATGCCAAAAAGTGTATAAATTATCCGCTCATCACAACACCAAACTTAAATTGTTGCTTGTCCCCAAGCAACTGAAAATCAAATAGGATAAAAAAGAAGAGAATATATGGTGCACGAAATTGTGATCTCAGGCAACGGCGCCAAAAACTCTATACGCACATCTTAATAAATCATTTTTCATTCACAACTTCGATACAACTAACCAGCAAGTGCACTAGGTCGTCCAAGTAATAAAACCTTACGTGAGTAAGGGTCGATCCCACGAAGATTGTTGGTATGAAGCAAGCTATGGTCATCTTGTAAATCTCAGTCAGGCAGATAATAATTGATTATGGAGTTTTCAAAAATAAATAATAAATAGACAGAAAATAAAGATAGAAATACTTATGTATATCATTGGTGAGAATTTCAGATAAAGGTATAGAGATGCTTTCGTCCCTCTGAACTTCTGCTTTCCTGCTGTCTTCATCCAATCAGTCCTACTCCTTTCCATGGCTGGCTTTATGTAAGAACATCACCATTGTCAATGGCTACTTTTCATCCTCTCTGTGAAAATGGTCCAATGCGCTGTCACTGCATGGCTAATCATCTGGAGGCATCACCGTTGTCAATGGCTGCTTCCCATCCTCTCTGTGAAAATGGTCTGATACGCTGTCACTGCATGGCTAATCATCTGGAGGTTCTCGATCATACTGGAATAGGATTCACCCTCCTTTTGCGTCTGTCACTACGCACAGCACTCGCGAGTTTGAAGTTCGTCACAGTCATTCAATCCCTGAATCCTACTCGGAATACCACAGACAAGGTTTAGACTTTTCGGATTCTCATGAATGCCGCCATCAATCTAGCTTATACCACGAAGATTCTAATTAAGAGATCCAAGAGATATTCATTCAATCTAAGGTGGAACGGAAGTGGTTGTCAGGCACGCGTTCGTGGGGGAATGATGAAATAGTGTTATTGATTCTCCTAGTTCAGTATGTTGATTCTTGAACACAGCTACTTTATGAGTCTTGGCCGTGGCCCTAAGCACTTTGTTTTCCAGTATTACCACCGGATACAAATGCCACAGACACATAACTGGGTGAACCTTTTCAGATTGTGACTCAGCTTTGCTAAAGTCCCCAATTAGAGGTGTCCAGGGTTCTTAAGCACACTCTTCTTTTGCTTTGGACCTTGACTTTAACCGCTCAGTCTCAAGTTTTCACTTGACACCTTCACGCCACAAGCACATGGTTAGGGACAGCTTGGTTTAGCCGCTTAGGCCAGGATTTTATTCCTTTAGGCCCTCCTATCCACTGATGCTCAAAGCCTTGGGATCCTTTTTCTTACCCTTGTCTTTTGGTTTTAAGGGCTATTGGCTTTTTGCTCTTGCCTTTTGGTTTTAAGAGCTTTTGGCTTTTTTTGCTTGCTTTTTCTTTCTATTTTTTTTCGCTTTTTTTTTTCTGCAAGCTTTGTTCTTGCTGCTTTTTCTTGCTTCAAGAATCATTTTTATGATTTTTCAGATTATCAAATAACATGTCTTCTTGTCATCATTCTTTCAAGAGCCAACATATTTAACATTCTTAAACAACAACTTCAAAAGACATATGCACTGTTCAAGCATTCATTCAAAAAACAAAAAGTATTGTCACCACATCAATATAATTAAACTAATTTCAAGGATAAATTCGAAACTCATGTACTTCTTGTTCTTTTGAATTAAAACATTTTTCATTTAAGAGAGGTGATGAATTCATATTCACTACTTTAAGGCATAGACACTTAGACATTAATGATCATGTAGTAAGACACAAATATAAATAAACATAAAGCTCAAAAATCAAAAAACAGGAATAAATAGACAAGGAGATTAAGGAATGAGTCCACCTTAGTGAGGATGGCGTCTTTCTCTTCTTGAAGAATCAATGGTGCTTTTGAGCTCCTCTATGTCTCTTCCTTGTCTTTGTTACTCCTCCTTAGTGATTTTTGGTATTTCTATCCTCAGTTGCTCCCAATAATTATGTGGAAGAAAATGTACCCCTGAGGTATCTCAGGGATCTCTTGATTTGCAGTCAAATGTTCTACCACTGAGCTATGGAAGCTTTTGTCTTCCCTTTTCTCTTCTTTTTCTCTCTTTTTTTTTTTTGAGGTTTCTCTGGCCTTAGGTACCATCAATGGTTATGGAAAAACAAAAAAGCCACACCAAACTTAGAATTTTGCTCGCCCTCGAGCAAGAGAAGAAAGAATAGATGAAGAAGAAGATGTGGAAGAATCTAGGATTATGAGGAGGGAAGGTGGGGATTCTGTGGGGTCCACAGATCCTGAGATGATCCTGTGAGGTCCACAGATCTTGAGGTGTCAAGGATTTACATTCCTGCACCAATTAGGCATGTAAAATGCCTTTGCATGCAATTCTGGCGTTTAAACGCCGAATTGATGCTTGTTCTGGGCGTTCAGCGCCCAGATGCAGCATATTTCTACCGTTGAACGCCAGCTAGATGCTTGTTTCTGGCGTTCAGCGCCAGCTCTTCTTCACTGTGCATTTCTGGCGTCTGAACGCCAGGATGCTGCTTGTTTCTGGCGTTCAACGCCAGAAACATACTCTGTTCTGGCGTTGAATGCCAGACAGATGCTCCTTACTGGCGTTTAAACGCTAGTAAGATCCTCCTCCAGGGTGTGATTTTTTTCTGCTGTTTTTTATTCTTTTTTGAATTTTTTTATTTATTTTGTGACTCCACATGATCATGAACCTAATAAAACATGAAAAACAATAAAAATAAAAATAGAATTAGATAAATAAAAATTGGGTTGCCTCCCAACAAGCACTTCTTTAATGTCAATAGCTTGACAGTGGGCTCTCATGGAGCCTCACAGATGTTCAAAGCATTGTTGAGACTCTCCAAAACCAAACTTAGAGTTTGACTGTGGGGGCTCTGGTTGACTCTGTTTTGAGAGAAGCTTATTGTGCCTCTTTTCCATGTTTACAGAAGGATGTCCTTGAGTTTTAAACTCAAGGGAGTCCTCATTCAATTGAAGGACTAGTTCACCTCTGTTAACATCAATCACAGCTCTTGCTGTGGCTAGGAAGGGTCTTCCAAGGATGATGGATTCATCCTCATCCTTCCCAGTATCTAGGATTATGAAATCAGCAGGGATGTAAAGGCCTTCAACCTTTACTAATATGTCCTCTACTTGTCCATAAGCCTATTTTCTGGAATTGTCTGCCATCTCTAATGAGATTTTAGCAGCTTGCACCTCAAAGATTCCCAGTTTCTCCATTACAAAGAGTGGCATGAGGTTTATTCCTGACCCCAGGTCACATAGAGCTTTCTCAAAGGTCATGGTGCCTATGGTACAAGGTATTAGGAACTTTCCAGGTTCCTGTTTCATCTGAGGCAATCTCAGTTGATCCAATGCATTTAGTTCATTGGTGAACAGGGGAGGTTCATCTCCCTAAGTCTCATTACCAAATAAATTGGCATTCAGCTTCATGATTGCACCAAGGAACTTGGCAACTTGCTCTTCAGTAAGATCTTCATTCTCTTCAGAAGAAGAGTACTCTTCAGAGCTCATGATGGGCGTAAGGAGGTTCAATGGAATCTCTATGGTCTCTAGATGAGTTTCAGATTCCTTTGGTTCCTCAGAGGGAAACTCCTTACTGATCACTGGACGTCCCAGGAGGTCTTCCTCACTAGGATTCACGTCCTCAACCTCCCTTACAAGTTCGGTCATGGTAATTAATTCAATGGCCTTACACTCTCCTTTTGGATTCTCTTCTATATTGCTTGGGAGAGTACTAGGAGGGATTTCAGTGATTCTTTTACTCAGCTGGCCCACTTGTGCCTCCAAATTTCTAATGGAGGACCTTGTTTCATTCATGAAACTTACAGTGGCCTTGGATAGATCAGAGACTAAGTTTGCTAAATTAGATGTATTTTGTTCAGAGTTCTCTGTCTATTGCTGAGTGGATGATGGAAAAGGTTTACTATTGTTAAACCTGTTTCTTCCACCATTATTAAAGCCTTGTTGAGGCTTTTGTTGATTCTTCCATGAGATATTTGGGTGATTTCTCCATGAGGGATTATAGGTGTTTCCATATGGTTCACCCATGTAATTCACCTCTGCTATTGCAGGGTTTTCAGGATCATAAGCTTCTTCTTCAGAAGATGCCTCTTGAGTACTGTTGGATGCAGCTTGCATTCCATTCAGACTCTGAGAAATCATATTGACTTGCTGAGTCAATATTTTATTCTGAGCCAATATGGCATTCAGAGTATCAATTTCAAGAACTCCCTTCTTCTGAGGCGTCCCATTACTCACAGGATTCCTCTCAGAAGTGTACATGAACTGGTTATCAGCAACCATGTCAATGAGTTCTTGAGCTTCTGCAAGCGTTTTCTTTAGGTGAATGGATCCACCTGCAGAAGTATCCAATGACATCTTAGCTAATTCAGACAGACCATCATAGAATATATCCAGATGGTCCATTCTGAAAGCATGTCAGAAGGACACTTTTTTGTCAGTTGCTTGTATCTCTCCCAAGCTTCATAGAGGGATTCACCTTCTTTCTGTCTGAAGGTTTGAACATCCACTCTAAGCTTGCTCAGCTTTTGAGGAGGAAAGAACTTGGCTAAGAAAGCCGTGACCAGCTTATCCCAAGAGTTCAGGCTATCTTTGGGTTGAGAGTCCAACCACACTCTAGCTCTGTCTCTTACAGCAAAAGGGAAAAGCATGAGCCTGTAGACTTCAGGATCTACTCCATTAGTCTTAACAGTATCACATATTTGCAAGAATTCAGTTAAGAACTGAAAAGGATCTTCAGATGGAAGTCCATGGAACTTGCAGTTCTACTGCATCAGAGAAACTAATTGAGGTCTCAGCTCAAAATTGTTTGCTCCAATGGTAGGGATGGAGATGCTTCTTCCATGTAAATTGGAATTAGGTGCAGTAAAGTCACCAAGAATTCTCCTTGCATTATTATTATTATTTTCGGCTGCCATCTCCTCTTCTTGTTCGAAAATTTCTGAAAGGTGCTTGCTGGATTGTTGTAATTTAGCTTCTCTTAGTTTCCTCTTCAGAGTCCTTTCAGGTTCTGGATCTGCTTCAACAAGAATATTCTTGTCCTTGCTCCTGCTCATACGAAAAAGAGGGAACAGAAAAATAATAATAGGGATGCTTTTTACCACACTATAGAGGTCCCTGTGTGAGTAGAAGAAAAGAAGAAGAAAAGAATGTAATGTAAGGAAAGAAACACAAGGGTGAGGAGAGCAGAGATGTGAGATGAATAGAAGTGTTAGTAGATGAATAAATAAATAGAAGGAGATGAGAGAGAAAGAGAATTTTCGAAAATTATTTTTGAAAAATGGTTGTCCTTGCTCCGAAAAAGAGGGAACAGAAAAATAATAATAGGGATGCTTTTTACCACACTATAGAGGTCCCTGTGTGAGTAGAAGAAAAGAAGAAGAAAAGAATGTAATGTAAGGAAAGAAACACAAGGGTGAGGAGAGCGAGGAGAGCAGAGAAAAGATAAGAAAAAAGTTAGTTAGTTAGTTGAAACAAATTTGAAAATCAATTTTGAAAAGATAAGAAGATAAGAAGTTAGAAAAGATATTTGATATTTTAAATTTTTGAAAAAGATAAGATAAGAAGATATTTTTGAAAAGATATGATTGAAATTAGTTTTGAAAAAGATTTGATTTTTAAAATCACAATTAATGACTTGATTCACAAGAAATCATAAGATATGATTCTAGAACTTA
>NC_029793.2:47911143-47920758 GCF_000816755.2 Arachis ipaensis | reverse complement strand
TAAGAAAAAGATTTTTGAAAAATATTTTTAAAATTTTCAAAAATAAATAAATAAAAAAATGAAAAAGATTTGATTTTTGAAAAAGATTTTGAAAAAGATAAGATTTTTAAATTGAAAGTTTGATTTGACTCGTAAAAACAACTAGATTTTTAAAAATTTTTTTGAAAAAGTCAATCCAAATTTTCGAAATTTATGAGTGAAAAAGGGGAAGATATATTTTTTTTATTTTTGAATTTTCAATGATGAAAGAGAAAAACATGAAAAAGACTCAATGCATGAAAATTTTTAGATCAAAATGATGAATGCATGCAAGAATGCTATGAATGTCAAGATGAACACCAAGAACACTTTGAAGATCAAGATGAACACCAAGAACTTATTTTTGAAAAATTTTTTATGCAAAGAAAACATGAAAGACACCAAACTTAGAAATCTTTAATGCTTAGACACTAAGAATTCAAGAATGCATATGAAAAACACCATACAACACAAAACAATATAATATGAAGATCAATCAAGAAGGTTTATCAAGAACAACTTGAAGATCATGAAGAACACTATGAATGCATGAATTTTTGAAAAATGCAGAGAATTTTTAGAAAAAATGCAGTTGACACCAAACTTGAAATTGACTCAAGACTCAAACAAGAAACACAAAATATTTTTGATTTTTTATGATTTTGTATTTTTATTTTATATTTTTCGAAAATTAGTGTGAAAAAGAAAAATAAGGATTCCAAAATTTTTAATATGAATTCCAGGAATCTTGCACTCTTATTCTAAAGCTCCAATCTGAGGGTTAGACATGGCTTTACAGCCAGTCAGGTTTCAACATGCTTCATGAAACACTAGAATTCATTCTTAAAAAAAATTTTTTTTTGAAAATAAAACAAAAAGAAAATTACCCAATCTAAGCAACAAGATGAACCGTCAGTTGTCCAAACTCGAACAATCCCCGGCAACGGTGCCAAAAACATGGTGCACGAAATTGTGATCTCAGGCAACGGCACCAAAAACTCTGTACGCACATCTTAATAAATCGTTTTTCATTCACAACTTCGATACAACTAACCAGCAAGTGCACTGGGTCGTCCAAGTAATAAAACCTTACATGAGTAAGGGTCGATCCCACGGAGATTGTTAGTATGAAGCAAGCTATGGTCATCTTGTAAATCTCAGTCAGGCGGATAATAATTGATTATGGAGTTTTCAAAAATAAATAATAAATAGACAGAAAATAAAGATAGAAATACTTATGTATATCATTGGTGAGAATTTCAAATAAAGGTATAGAGATGCTTTCGTCCCTCTGAACTTCTGCTTTCCTGCTGTCTTCATCCAATCAGTCCTACTCCTTTCCATGGCTGGCTTTATGTAAGAACATCACCATTGTCAATGGCTACTTTTCATCCTCTCTGTGAAAATGGTCCGATGCGCTGTCACTGCATGGCTAATCATCTGGAGGCATCACCGTTGTCAATGGTTGCTTCCCATCCTCTCTGTGAAAATTGTTCGATGCGCTGTCACTGCATGGCTAATCATCTGGAGGTTCTCGATCATACTGGAGTAGGATTCACCCTCCTTTTGCGTCTGTCACTACGCCCAGCACTCGCGAGTTTGAAGTTCGTCACAGTCATTCAATCCCTGAATCCTACTCGGAATACCACAGACAAGGTTTAGACTTTCCGAATTCTCATGAATACCACCATCAATCTAGCTTATACCACGAAGATTCTGATTAAGAGATCCAAGAGATATTCATTCAATCTAAGGTGGAACGGAAGTGGTTGTCAGGCACGCGTTCGTGGGGGAATGATGATGATTGTCACGTTCATCACATTCATATTGAAGTACGAATGAATATCTTAGAAGCGGAATAAGTTGAATTGAATAGAAAAATAGTAGTACTTTGCATTAATTCATGAGGAACAGCAGTGCTCCACACCTTAATCTATGGAGTGTAGAAACTCTACCGTTTGAAAATACATAAGTGAAAGGTTCAGGCATGGCCGAGAGGCCAGCCCCCAAACGTGATCAATATGATCCTAAAGATGAACTAAAAAATCATGAGATGTCTAATACAATAGTAAAAAGTCCTATTTATACTAAACTAGTTACTAGGGTTTACAGAAGTAAGTAATTGATGCATAAATCCACTTCCGGGGCCCACTTGGTGTGTGCTTGGGCTGAGCTTGAATGTTACACGTGCAGAGGCTCTTTCTGGAGTTGAACGCCAAGTTGTAACGTGTTTTTGGCGTTCAACTCTGGTTCGTGACGTGTTTCTGGCGTTTAACTCCAGACTGTAGCGTAGAACTGGCGTTCATTGCCCTTTTGCGTCATCTAAAATCGGCCAAAGTATGAACTATTATATATTGCGGGAAATCCCTGGATGTCTACTTTCCAACGCAATTGGAAGCGCGCCATTTTGAGTTCTGTAGCTCCAGAAAATCCACTTTGAGTGCAGGGAGGTCAGAATCCAACAGCATCAGCAGTCCTTCTTCAACCTCTGAATCTGATTTTTGCTCAAGTCCCTCAATTTCAGCCAGAAAATACCTGAAATCACAGAAAAACAAACAAACTCATAGTAAAGTCCAGAAATGTGAATTTAACATAAAAACTAATAAAAATATCCCTAAAAGTAACTAGATTCTACTAAAAACATACCAAAAACAATGCCAAAAAGCGTATAAATTATCCGCTCATCAATATACAATGAATTCCAAAAACATCTATGAAGATCAGTATTAATTAGATGAGCGGGGCTTTTAGCTTTTTGCTTCTGAATAGTTTTGGCATCTCACTTTATCCCTTGAAGTTCAGAATGATTGGCATCTATAGGAACTCAAAATCCAGATAGTGTTATTGATTCTCCTAGTTAAGTATGTTGATTCTTGAACACAGCTACTTTATGAGTCTTGGCCGTGGCCCTAAGCACCTTGTTTTCCAATATTACCACCGGATACATAAATGCCACAGACACATAACTGGGTGAACCTTTTTCAGATTGTGACTCAGTTTTGCTAGAGTCCCCAATTAGAGGTGTCCAGGGTTCTTAAGCACACTCTTCTTCACTACAAGAAAATAAGCTTTCTGCCACGCTTTTAAAGTGTGCCGAAAAGTGCTAAAAAGCGTGCCTATAGCTTTTCGCCACGCTTTTTGAGCTATCGGCACACTTTTGAAAGGGTCACATCCGCCAGCGTGCCAGTTGCTCTATCGCCACGCTTTTGTGGATCTATCGGCACGCTTTCTTTTTGGCCACGCTTAAAAGCGTGGCCATAGGTGTTAATCTATCGGTACGCTTTAAAGCGTACCGATAAGTTCACAGATCGCCACGCTTTTGAGGCGTACCGATTAGGTTGGTTTTGGCTACGCTTCAAAAGCGTGCCGATAGACACACACAACCACGCTATCGGCACGCTTTTAAAGCGTAGCTCACCAACTAAAACCTTTTGCCACGCTTTTAAAGCGTGGCCTATTCCTTTGTCAAATTAAAAAAAGGAGAAAATTAGAAGGTATAAAAGAATTGATTTTTTATTGATTTACATGAGTTTTTTACATGCTATAATTATAATTAAAAAATTACAATTCTATAACAACTAATAATTGAATTAGGACAAAATAAATTTATCATTAGAACTTAGGAGATCACTAAAACTATCCAATTTGTGGCTAATTGATGATGAATCCCGAAAGAGAAGCTCCATTTACTTCACCTTTGGGTCTCCCCTATCCAGTCAAGAATATAAGAACAATCTTCTCGCTTCAAAAAATGCCCATCACAAGAAAGTAAATGTTAATGTTGTTCCAACAAGAAATATATTCAATATTGTGTTTGTACACTCGTCTTCTGCACACAATCTAAACTAGTTAAGACACAGATGTTGGCTGAGGACACAGAATTGTTCTGTCATATCCAAGCTTTGTATCTTGTGTTGATCAAATAAGAAAGGACAGGAATCTTCACATAATTACTACTTGAAGAATGTCCAAGCATATATTACCATGAACATCTACATTTGGATGGAAGTAGGTGCTTTCAAATTTGACCTTTGGAGCCTTAAAAGGGTAATCATTGGGAAACAAAAGTGGCAACTTGTACTCAGTTCCTTCAAACACATGTCTTTACTTCCTGTTATTGTCCCTTTCCAGCATAATATGTTGTCCTCCTCAGGAAATGCAGATATACCTGAATCTCCGCTCATCTAAAATTCCCATGGACACAAAGCTTCAATAATCAGTAATCTTTTTCCAAATACAAGAGAAAGATCATATATATGTAGTGGGCATATAAGCTTCTTACCATTAGAGTCATCAGTTCAGATTGCAATCTGTTCAATAACAATGGCCACAAAACAATAAAGGAGTTAGAAAGAAACAAGTACTTTAAGATCTTTTTTTACTAGGAACACAAAAGAATCAAAACTCCATTGTGAAAACTCAACCCATAAAAAAGAACGTGCTTTCTTGCTAGAATAATGTAATAAAGATGAAACAATACATCTTTAAAGGAAAAGACAGAGAACAAAAAGGAATTCATGATTTCAAATAACATAAGTTCTCCTTTTCTAATGTTATATGGTAAGGGCTGCATCTGAAGTATGTTAGGCCGAGCAATATTGACCCGTACTTCACCCTAACTTCTATATCCAGCTGCATTAGAGAAAATATAACAAAAACATATTCCATTGATTTAAGTAAGATGTTAGACACTTCATATACAAAAATTAGCTCAACTACTAACTGAGATGTCTAAAATCAGTGCAGCTGGCCCTGGTACTACTAGAGACAAAGTGCCAACACAAAATTGAACTGGTTCCAGCATCTTACTGATCACCTAATACGACAATCCTAGCAATCAGAACAAGGAGGAAAATAATAAATTGTTTGTTTCAAACAGAATAGAGTTCTACATAATAGTTGAGAAGTCAATGCTCAAAGTAGTCATGTCAAAAGTGCTCAAAGTTTCACCTTAGCAAATATTACATGATTCTACATTTATGACATGTTTAAAACAAACTCCTAGAGTAGGGGAAAAAAAAGATAAGCTTAACTATTTCATTTTTAGCCATTCAAAAAACCACCAATAAGAGGAACTAAAAGATCAGGGGAAAAAAAGATAAGCTTAATCAGATGATTCCCACAGGAATTTGATATTCCCTTCTGTTGTTCACAATAAGCTTTATTTTGCATCTATCACATGTTTCATGTACAACATAAGAACATAGTTAGAGAAACTTACCATCTTCAGTTTCCTGAGTTCTCTCCTGGCCATCTTCCCCCTCCATCTGCATTGTGCGACTATTGCTCCTACCTTAAGCCTCTTGTAATATTTAGAAGCTCTGTGGAACCTATACCGAGCCTGCCATATTTGGACAGAGATTTTAAAAACTGATCGTGCTTGTGGCCGATCCTGATAGATATTACAATAGTCTAACTCAAATCATACCTGAATATATACATGTAAATTTTTAGTTCACCTGGTCCTTATTATTTTATTTCAGTTTACATATATAGCTAAGATTTTCTTCTATTTTGAAATTATTGAAACTTATGGTTTGAGAGGTTAAATATACAAGTCAATACATTATCACAAAAGCATACCTAGAAGATATCAATAAATTATAGAAGGTTTGAGAAGAAGATGAGCAGCGCTGAGAAGAAAGGAGTAGGGGAAGAATAGGAGGAGTAGCGCCACCACAGGACAGGCAAAGCACTAGCAGTTCAGCACAACCTAGCAGCAGCGGAGCACTACCACAGCTGCAGCAGAACAAAACCAAATATCTAGAAGTTTAGAGAGAGTATAATTTTCAAACCTGTAACTATTAGAATAATCTTAATCATAGCTTTATCAAAAGGTTGGGCAGTGAAGCAGTATAATTTTCATGATGCTTTTCTAAATGGAAATCTAACCGAGACTATTTACATGTCTCAACTCCCTAGTTTTGTTTACTCAAATTCAAACCTTGTTTGCAAACTAAACAAGGCAATATATGGTTTGAAATAAGCTCTGAGAGCTTGGTATCTAACCATTACTGCCACCTTACAATCTTTTGGATTTAGGAGCACAAAATCAAATCCTTTCCTCTTCACACATTTTACATCTACTGGATATTGTGTTTACTATGGATCGAATATTGGCTGTAGTGTTTGTAGAACTAATCCAAATTCAAAATTTGTTAATTGAGCTCAAGCAACCCTGTCTCACTACTCCTACAGTGTTTTGTGACAATATGTTTTCAGTTCTATTATCTTATATCCCAAAACTCCATAATAGAACCAAACACTTCAAATTAGACTTGTACTTTGTAAGATGATGAATCAAGTAGTTAGGAAGCCAAACAAATCTTAAAAGCAATCAACTAAAACAAACTCAAACATACCGAGGATACAGCTTTATTTTCATGTTTTGTAACACCATTAGCAGTTGATTTCCCAGCCTTTGAACACCTTTTGATGCTCCCACTAAGCAACAAAGTGGATTAAGAATGAGCTATGATATAAAACCCTACCTTGAATGCCTCCATATGGTTTTAACTTCTCAAGAACTAAAGCTAGAAATGGTCCATGAATGTCCAAAACTTACTGTCATTGCAGCAGAGGCTGGCTTCAGAAGTTGTGCAGCTTCAGCAAAACTGCTTTGCACAGAAAGTTGCCTAGATAACCAATCAAAAAGGTCTTTATGCCCCTTCCACATCAAAGCAATTGTAATATAAGGAACCTACAATAGTAGCATACTCAGAGGATAGACACAAGACAGAAGAATCACTTAAAAAAAAGATTGAAACAGACCATTTTATCAAATTGAACTCCTCCCAAGTCAAATTGAAGTGTAGTCTTACAAATGTTTGAGAGTGGAATTACTTTCTTGACTTACTTTCTTGACCTTCAAGCCTCTGAACAGCATGGACAAAGGAGAGATGAAGATTAGGAGTCCAACGAAGCCTTGGCATCTTTGATCTCACATATTGTCTCACACCACTCCCTCTCTTTCCTTCTCTTGATGCTGTGCTGCTGCTACTTGGGTTTGTTGAATTCCCTTCTTCATTGTTATCCTCCTCCTCCTCCTTTGCTTCATTATTATTCTCTTCTTCCAATTCCTCATCATCACTCATAGTCGCTCCTTCATTCATGTCAAATGAATTTTCCACCCTCATTATCATTACTACTCTTGCCACCACTTCCTTCATTATATAACATGATGGAAGAAAAAATACAATCAAATATCTCATCGTTTTTCAGTCATAGAAGTGTAAGGGATAAAGCTAACCTTCCCAGGGTGATTATACAAAGACGAAAGATCAGAGAAAAGAGATGGAACTCCCTGGAGAGAATACAAAAGAAAGAAATCATAATCAACTTCGAAAAACCTGAACGAGGCATAATTTGAAGCTAAAAAGAAACTTGAATACCTTAGTTAGGAGAGGCCTAATGTAATTATCTGCTGCTGCTCTAAATTTGTCACCTTGCAAAAAATCTAGAGGTATTCTATGCCAAACGAGATTCAGCAAAGAATGAACTCAAATAATGAGCACCACATATCAGTAGCTGAGCACTACCACAGCTGCAGCAGAACAGAACCAAATGTCAAGAAGTTTAGAATAAAAAACCCTAAACCACGGATCATATTAGAACAAAAAATAGAAAATTAGAAAAATAAAAAAAATGAAGAACCAAGAAAATCAAATTCAAAATCAAATAATCAGACCAAGGAAAAAATTGACCAAATAATTTACCACGGCATTGCGAACGTTGAACATGGCTGACGGAGGTGCGACGAGTGAGGGAGAGGGAGACGTTGGCGCGACGACTTTAGAGAAGGAGACGGCAACGCGACAGGTGCTGAACCACAGAGGGAGGAACGGCGATTGAGGGTTTGCGAAATAGAGTGAGCAATGATTGAGGTTCCGAATCCAACGAGGGTTTGCGAGACAGAGACCACTGAGGGAGTAGGAGGGCACGCTAAGACAGAGACCACTGATGGTGTGTGGACGGAGCAGGGCCGATGGAGGGTTCCGAATCTAACGAGGGTAGCGTCGATGGTGCGAGGGTTGGGTGCGAGAGACAGTCGAGAGACAGCTTGGTGTGAGTGATCGTTGATGGTGCAGGGTTGGGTGCGACAAAGAGATGGATGGGTGCGAGGTTTTGATGAAGGGCAGGGTGTGAGGGTTAGACGAACATGGCGGCGAGCTGTGTGGTGCGACGGTCATGGCGATGGACAGTGATGAGTGCGACGGCTTGTTGGGTGCGAATGCTTGCTTTTAGGTTATCTTCTAGGTTAAAAATGAATTTGGAAATAAAAGTGAAGTGTATGAGCAGTTATAACTTCAATAGGTTAAAAGTTAACTTAGAAAAAAGTGAAGTGTGTAAAAAATAGGGTGGCACTCTATGGGTACGCTTTTGTAGGGTGCCTATCTAAACACAGTATATGGGCACGCTTTAAAAATGTGACTGTTAGGAAAAAATTAGTCACGCTTTTAAAGTGTGCCGATTTCTCTCTATGGGTACGCTTTTCAAGCGTGGCAATAAAAAAGTGTAGCCAAATTTCAAATAAGTGGCCACCGTCGTAAAAGCGTGCCGATTTCTCTCTATGGCCACGCTTTTCAAGCGTGGCAAAAAAAAGGGTGGCCAAATCACAAATCAGTGGCCACCCTCGCAAAAGCGTGCCCATAGACCACTTTTGGGCACGCTTTAAAAGTGTGGCAAGAAAAAAGTGTGCCGACAGGCCTTTTTTCTTGTAGTGCTTTTTGCTTTGGACCTCGACTTTAACCGCTCAGTCTCAAGTTTTCACTTGACACCTTCATGCCACAAGCACATGGTTAGGGACAGCTTGGTTTAGCCGCTTAGGCCAGGATTTTATTCCTGTGGGCCCTCCTATCCACTGATGCTCAAACCCTTGGATCCTTTTTATCACCCTTGCCTTTTGGTTTAAAGGAGTATTGGCTTTTTCTGCTTGCTTTTTTTTTTTTGCAAGCTTTGCACTGGTTTTTCTTGATTCAAGAATCAATTTTATGATTTTTCAGATCATCAGATAACATTTCTCCTTTTCCTTTCATTCTTTCAAGAGCCAACAATTTTAACATTCATGAATCAACAAATTCAAAAATATGCACTGTTCACGCATTCATTCAGAAAAACAATAGCATTGCCACCACATCAAAATAATTAAACTATTTTAAAATTTAAAATTCATGCACTTCTTTTTCTTTTTCAATTAAAAACATTTTTCATTTAAGAAAGGTGATGGATTCATTTTCATAGCTTTAAGGCATAGACACTTAGACACTAATGATCATGTAATAAAGACACAAACATAAATAAACATAAAGCACAATTTTCGAAAAACAAAAAATAAAGAACAAGGAAATTAAAGAACGGGTCCACCTTAGTGATGGTGGCTTGTTCTTCCTCTTGAAGATCTTATGGAGTGCTTGAGCTCCTCAATGTCTCTTCCTTGCCTTTGTTGCTCCTCTCTCATGGTTCTTTGATCTTCTCTAATTTCATGGAGGAGGATGGAATGCTCTTGGTGCTCCACCATTAGTTGTCCCATGTTGGAACTTAATTCTCCTAGGGAGGTGTTGATTTGCTCCCAATAGTTTTGTGGAGGAAGATGCATCC
>NC_029793.2:47841028-47911118 GCF_000816755.2 Arachis ipaensis | reverse complement strand
GTGATGGGCTTGTCCTCATCAATGAGGATGTCTTCCTCTATGTCAATTCCAGCCGAATTGCAGAGGTGACAAATGAGATGAGGGAAGGCTAACCTTGCCATAGTGGAGGACTTATCTGCCACCTTGTAGAGTTCTTGGGATATAACCTCATGAACTTCCACTTCTTCTCCAATCAAGATGCTATGTATCATGATAGCCCGGTCTATAGTAGCTTCGGACCGGTTGCTAGTGGGAATGATTGAGCGTTAGATGAACTCCAACCATCCCCTAGCCACGGGCTTGAGGTCGTGCCTTCTTAGTTGAACCGGCTTCCTTCTTGAATCTCTCTTCCATTGAGCGCCCTCTTCACATATGTCCATGAGGACTTGGTCCAACTTTTGATGAAAGTTGACCCTTCAAGTGTAGGGGTGTGCATCTCCTTGCATCATGGGCAAGTTGAATGCCAAGCTTACATTTTCCGGACTAAAATCCAAGTATTTCCCTCGGACCATTGTAAGCCAATTCTTAGGGTCCAGGTTCACACTTTGATCATGGTTCTTGGTGATCCATGCATTGGCATAGAACTCTTGAACCATTAAGATTCCGACTTGTTGAATGGGGTTGGTGAGAACTTCCTGATGTCTGGAAAACGATCCAACACGAAACTAACCGGCAAGTGCACCGAGTCGCATCAAGTAATAAAACTCACGGGAGTGAGGTCTATCCCATAGGGATTGAAGGATTGAGCAATTTTAGTTTAGTGGATGACTTAGTCTAGCGAATCAAGAGTTGATTTGAGTGGTTTGTATTCGACAGAAGCTAAATTACATGAAATTAAAAGGGAGAAGGACAATTGGCAAGAATTTAAAGTGCAGAGAAATTAAAGAGGCTGAATCTTAAAGTGTAAGTAATATAAATTGCAGAAACTTAGATTGCAAGAAATGTAAATTGCAGAATCTTAAAGTGCAAGAAATGTAAATGGCTTGAATTGTAAAGGGAATTGGGAATTGGATTTGCAGAAATTAAACAATGAAAAGTAAAATGCAATAAACAGAAAAGTAGAAGATGACTTGAATTAAACCGGATCTAAAACGGAAATGAGAATAAGCTTGGTGTAGCAACGAAACAAGAAAATTTAAATTGAAAGCTGTAGATCTCAGGACTCAAGAGACTAGATAGCCAAGTCTAGATCTCACTGCCTTCCTAGATCCAGCAAGAACAATTGTAAAGGAAATAAAGAAGTGTAAATTGCAGAGAGAGTAGAAGAAGAAGCAATTAACAGAAAAGGAAATTCAATTATGCAGAAAATTAAAGAAGATCTCAAGGTGAGATTGAAACAGAAGTTCTTCAATTCTCCACCCAAGATCCAAAGCAAGAAAAGTAAAGAGTGCTCAAGCAAGAACAAGGAAGAAGAGATATCAATTCTCCTTCCTAATTCTCTAGAATTCTAAAGCAACAAATCAAAAATGTAAAGGTGAGCTCTCTGTAAGTATTCCAAGAATTCTAAAGGAAAAGCTCTCGAAAAACTTAAATCCTAAGCTATTTATACACTTTCTTCAAATGGTCTTCAAGCCTTGAATTGGACCTTTGCTCTTGATGGAATTGGGTTGATAAAAGCCTCTGTTGATTGCTCTTGGAGTTGGAGAGAAATCCATTGTGAACCGGGCTATAAATCATAAAAGCTTGGGTCAAAGTTTGAGGCAAACTTTGGCTCAAGCTTTTCATATCAGCTGCCCCCATTTGCTGCTACCAACGTTTGGGCTAAAGTTTGAGGTCAAACTTTAGGCCAAACGTTGATCCCCTTGTGTGCATGTGTGGCGCCAACGTTTGCCAAAAAGCTTGAGGCAAACGTTGGCGCAAGCCTTTCTCCTCCAGGGTGTTGGTGTGTAGCGCTAACGTTTGCCAAAAAGCTTGAGGCAAACGTTGGTGCAAGCTTTTTGCTCCAACCATTGTGCATTCACTCTTCCAAAAGCTTGAGCTAAAGTTTGAGGCAAGCTTTTGCTCAAGTTTTTTGTTCTCTCTTGCTCCTTGCCCTTTCTTCTTTCTTCAACCTTCTTCAAAGCTTTTTTCACCTATCATCAATCAACCAAACACATCAAAGCTATGCTCAAAATCATGAGTTTGTTATTCTTTCATAATATATGACAATTATACCATAAAATCACATGAAATTGCATTAATTCATCCATGGTTGATTGAATCAAAGGAAATATGAAATTCTACCCAATTGGCTTACTTATGGCTCAAGAAAGTGCATAAAAACAATTGAAAACAAAAGAAAAAGACTAGTGAAACTAGGCTAAGATGACTTGTCATCACAACACCAAACTTAAAGCTTGTTTGTCCCCAAGAAAGAAAAGAATTATGCTCAAAGGTTCTTTCAATCAGAATGGATTTGAAAAATTACATGTTTTATTCTGTGAGTGAAGTGATTAAGTGACAGTGGGGTGAACTCTAAATTATATGCTCATGCAAGGGCTTCAGTGCTTACTAGTCCCTACATCTTGGGAGTCTTAGGTCTTAGAACTTTCATCCAAATAATATCATAGAGATCTCTCTATAGGTAATCACCTTGAAGCAGCTTAGAGTTGCTGTGCTTTGGCCTTGACTCTAAGTGTCATGTCTCAAAGTGGCTCTTTAGATAAGTTTTCAATCAATACTCCTAAACCAGTTGGTTTTAAGGTATTAGGTGTTATAGCACCCCCTAAGGATTTACTTACTCAAGCCTCTCTCTTTGACACAATTCGACCACAAGCATTTACTAGGATAACAACTCTTTGAGTTCTTGTTTCTTTCTTCTTTTCTGCCTAGTAATTGATGCTCAGAGCCTTGGGCCATGTTCTTTTTGTTTTTGTATTTTCTTTATTTTCTTTTGTTTTGTTTGCTGCTTCTTGGATCAATAAATGTTTGAGAATCTCCACAACACTTCTTTGAACTCTACGTCCTGCCTATGAGCTCCCATGCAAGTTTTCATAAGCATGCAACCTCAATGCATAATCATACAACTAGAACCACCACTTCTCCTAATCTTTTGCTTGACTCAAAATTGTTTAATTCCTCAATCCTTCTTTTCAAAGAACTTTCATGTAATGCATTTTTTTGAAATATTGAGTGCAAACAAGTTTTGGAGAGTATAGTGTTGTAAATGATCAAGCATCTTGATTATTGATTTGCAGAAAAACTATACTAGACAGAAGGACAGATAGGGGTATAATATAACTTTCAATCACAGCAATATCTGATAATGAATAACACAACCTTTTGGAGTTTACTTGCTGTCCTCTTCCTCATCATCATTGCTGGTCTTCAAATTCCTCTTTCATCTCTTTGATTGATGATGCTAAATCTTCCCAAAAGTTTGTATGATACTCTGCAGTGATATTGAAAGTTGCTTGTTCCCCAAGCACTTAGAAACAATGGTTAGTATGCACGATTTATTTGTGGGCCTTTGTACTTACTTTGGTGTGGGAACACCAAACTTAGTACCTTGCCAATGGTTCTTGTTCATCAAACTAACCAGATGTGAAACTATTTTTCTTTGCTAAAAAAACTGAAAACTAGGAAACAGCAAAATAGTTAACTAGTTTATCCAAATGCTTGAAGCTAGCATGATGCAGAAGGTGAGAATATGTTTTATGATGAAATTTTGGTGGAACACCAAACTTAGAATCCTTCATTCTCCCTTAGATTGTTTTGGTGTGCAACACCAAACTTAACTTCTCGCAATATAGATAAAACTAATTAACCTTTTTATTGAAATAGTTATGAAAAGAAAGTTACCTCCGGTTGGGTTGCCTCCCAACAAGCGCTCTTTTATTGTCACTAGCTTGACATCTTTCATCCTCGGATCATGGAAGTTGAGGCTTCTGTTGCCTTTGGTTTCCTCCTCTCACTATGGGCTTCCTTTCCTCTGTTTCTTTTTGTGGAATTCCTCTGTGGTGTCTTTCTTTGATGATTATTTCCTTTTCCATAGCCTTCTTACTTTCTTCCCTAACTGCTTTCCCTTTCAACCCAGCAGCTTTTTCACTATTCTTTGGGTCATCTTCAGTGGCCCTTAGGGATATATTTGCTTCTCTCTCGCCCAATTCAGCAAGGTTTTGAACCAGTTGTTCCATTTGCCTTTCAACTCTTCTGAGTGAGCCCTCTTGGGTCCTGCTTATCATCTCTTGATTTTTCCTTATTTCTTCCTGCTCTATTGTTATCATTTCTTGAACTTTCATGAATCTTTCCATCATCATTTCTAGAACATAGAGTCTTTGAGAGTTTGGAATTTGTTGTGGTTGTGTCAACTGTGATGGTTGATGAGAGTCATTTTGGGCGAGTTGTGAGGTAGGATGGGGTTAGAAGTGTGTGCATTGGGGTGGTGCGTGATGGTTGTTGTTGTGGGAGTGGTTTTTATGTTGGTTTTTGAAGTTTGGGTTGTTGCAGTTGAAGTCCCTTGGTCTTTGATTTTGGTTTTCAACCCCCCTCCAGTTGAATTGAGTTCTCCAGGGTGGGTTGTACACATCATTCTGAGTCCTACGTTGGAACATGCTTGAGGAGCTGTCTAGAGAGTGTGATCGCTCATGACTTTGTTGCTCATAGTTAATTACTCCAGAATCTTTTTCAAGTTGATTCCAACAATGGGGATTTTGAGGTGAGTTCTGTGCATTTGCCACAGCATGTTGCAGTTCATCTATTTTTCTGTTAATCAGCTCCAATTGTTGCTTAAGCTGTTGATGTATCTGCTCGCTTTGAGCCATGATTGCACGAATACTTTCAATTTCCTTCTCTTGTGCGAATGGTTGCACTCCTGCCTCTGGTTTGACAGTTCTCTGAGGTGGTTTCAACTTGGCTAGGAGTTCACTCATTAGTTCTTCCCATCCGATGATGTTTCCTTGTGGGAAAGCTTCAAACCACTGAGCAATGTCATTCATGGTGATGAGTGGTTGCTTGTCATCTAAGGTGGGGATATTACTACCATGCTGACTGAGACTCGTTGGGTTTTTCTCCATGATCTACACAATCACAAATAGTCCAAATGAAGATTGAAAACATTCATGTCCAAAATGTGGTTAAAAGGTTTAGCTAACACAATGTATCAAACAGTTGATAGGCTTGAAAAATTAGTAAGAGAGAATTGCTTCTCTCGTATATTCAACAAGCTGAAGTATGAGAATCATACGAAGCCAGAGAAACCAAGAAAACTTCACTTTATTGCTAAAGTGAGGTTTCAGTTAGTTCAAGCAAAAATTCAAACAGTTAGTGGGTTAGTTCAAAGTCAGAGAAACAGAAAAATAAAAATGCTAGATCTAGATCTCCACTTCACTTAATCATTGTCAATCATTTTCAATCCCCGGTAACAGCGCCAAAAACTTGATGTGTGGAAAACGATCCAACACGAAACTAACCGGCAAGTGCACCGGGTCGCATCAAGTAATAAAACTCACAGGAGTGAGGTCGATCCCACAGGGATTGAAGGATTGAGCAATTTTAGTTTAGTGGATGACTTAGTCTAGCGAATCAAGAGTTGATTTGAGTGGTTTGTATTCGACAGAAGCTAAATTGCATGAAATTAAAAGGGAGAAGGACAATTGGCAAGAATTTAAAGTGCAGAGAAATTAAAGAGGCTGAATCTTAAAGTGCAAGTAATATAAATTGCAGAAACTTAGATTGCAAGAAATGTAAATTACAGAATCTTAAAGTGCAAGAAATGTAAATGGCTTGAATTGTAAAGGGAACTGGGAATTGGATTTGCAGAAATTAAACAATGAAAAGTAAAATGCAATAAACAGAAAAGTAGAAGATGACTTGAATTAAACCGGATCTAAAACGGAAATGAGAATAAGCTTGGTGTAGCAACGAAACAAGGAAATTTAAATTGAAAGCTGTAGATCTCAGGACTCAAGAGACTAGATAGCCAAGTCTAGATCTCACTGCCTTCCTAGATCCAGCAAGAACAATTGTAAAGGAAATAAAGAAGTGTAAATTGCAGAGAGAGTAGAAGAAGAAGCAATTAACAGAAAAGGAAATTCAATTATACAGAAAATTAAAGAAGATCTCAAGGTGAGATTGAAACAGAAGTTCTTCAATTCTCTACCCAAGATCCAAAGCAAGAAAAGTAAAGAGTTCTCAAGCAAGAACAAGGAAGAAGAGAGATCAATTCTCCTTCCTAATTCTCTAGAATTCTAAAGCAACAAATCAAAAATGTAAAGGTGAGCTCTCTGTAAGTGTTCCAAGAATTCTAAAGGAAAAGCTCTCGAAAAAACTTAAATCCTAAGCTATTTATACACTTTCTTCAAATGGTCTTCAAGCCTTGAATTGGGCCTTTGCTCTTGATGGAATTGGGTTGATAAAAGACTCTGTTGATTGCTCTTGGAGTTGGAGAGAAATCCATTGTGAACCGGGCTATAAATCATAAAAGCTTGAGTCAAAGTTTGAGGCAAACTTTGGCTCAAGCTTTTCATATCAGCAGCCCCCATTTACTGCTACCAACGTTTGGGCTAAAGTTTGAGGTCAAACTTTAGGCCAAACGTTGATCCCCTTGTGTGCATGTGTGCCGCCAACGTTTGCCAAAAAGCTTGAGGCAAACGTTGGCACAAGCTTTTCTCCTCCAGGGTATGTTGGTGTGGCGCCAACGTTTGCCAAAAAGTTTGAGGCAAACGTTGGCGCAAGCTTTTCTCCTCCAGGGTGTTGGTGTGTGGCGCCAACATTTGCCAAGAAGCTTGAGGCAAACGTTGGCGCAAGCTTTTTGCTCCAACCAATGTGCATTCACTCTTCCAAAAGCTTGAGCTAAAGTTTGAGGCAACCTTTTGCTCAAGCTTTTTGTTCTCTCTTGCTCCTTGCCCTTTTTTCTTTCTTCAACCTTCTTCAAAGCTTTTTTCACCTATCATCAATCAATCAAACACATCAAAGCTATGCCCAAAATCATGAGTTTGTTATTCTTTCATAATATATGACAATTATACCACAAAATCTCATGAAATTGCATTAATTCATCCATGGTTGATTGAATCAAAGGAAATATGAAATTCTACCCAATTGGCTTACTTATGGCTCAAGAAAGTGCATAAAAACAATTGAAAACAGAAGAAAAAGACTAGTGAAACTAGGCTAAGATGACTTGTCATCACTTCCCAACCTCTTCTTCGGATCTCATGTCGGATCTCTGGATATTCGCCCTTTTTGAGCTTAAAAGGGACCTCGGGGATCACCTTCTTCTTGGCCACAACTTCATAGAAGTGGTCTTGATGCTCCCTTGAGAGGAATCTCTCCATCTCCCATGACTCGTAGGTGGAAGCTTTTGCCTTCCCTTTCCTCTTTCTAGAGGTTTCTCCAGCCTATGGTGCCATAAATGGTTATGGAAAAACAAAAAGCTTTAGCTTTTACCACACCAAACTTAGAAGGTTGCTCGTCCTCGAGCAAAAGAAGAAAGAAGAAAGTAGAAGAAGAAGAAATAGAGGAGATTGAGTGGGCTTTGTGTTTCGGCCAAGGGGGAGAATTGGTGTTTAGGTTATGTGAAAATGAAGGAGTGAAGATGGGTTTATATAGGGGTGAGAGGGGGTGTATGGTTCGGCTATAGAGGGTGGGTTTGGGAGGGAAAGTGGTTTGAATTTGGATGGTGAGGTAGGTGGGGTTTTATGAAGGATGGATGTGAGTGGTGAAGAGAATGGTGGGATTTGATAGGTGAGGGGTTTTTGGGGAAGAGGTATTGAGGTGATTGGTGAATGGGTGAAGAAGAGTGAGAGTAGTGGGGTAGGTGGGGATCCTGTGGGGTCCACAGATCCTGAGGTGTCAAGGATATCTCATCCCTGCACCAAGTGGCATGCAAAACGCCCCTTGCTGCCAATCCTGGCGTTAAACGCCAGGCTGCTGCCCATTTCTGGCGTTTAAGGCCAACTTCTTGCCCATTCCTGGCGTTAAACGCCAGTCTGGTGCCCTTTTCTGGCGTTAAATGCCCAGAATGGTGCCAGACTGGGCGTTTAACGCCCATTCTGCTACCTTTACTGGCGTTTAAATGCCAGTAACTGTCTCCTCCAGGGTGTTCTATTTTTCATTCTGTTTTTCACTTTGTTTTTGCCTTTTCAATTGTTTTTGTGACTTCACATGATCATCAACCTACAGAAAACATAAAATAACAATAGAAAATAGAAATTTAATATAGATAAGTAAAAATTAGGTTGCCTCCCAACAAGCGCTTCTTTAATGTCAATAGCTTGACAGTAGCTCTCATGGAGCCTCACAGATGTTCAGAGCAATGTTGGAACCTCCTAACACCAAACTTAGAGTTTGAATGTGGGGGTTCAACACCAAACTTAAAGTTTGGTTGTGGCCTCCCAACACCAAACTTAGAGTTTGACTATGGGGGCTCTGTTTGACTCTGTATTGAGAAAAGCTCTTCGTGCTTCTTCTCCATGGTGACAGAGGGATATCCTTGAGCTTTAAACACAAGGGAGTCTCCATTCACTTGAATGATCAATTCTCCTCTGTCAACATCAATCACAGCTTTTGCTGTGGCTAAGAAGGGTCTGCCAAGGATGATGGATTCATCCATACACTTCCCAGTCTCTAGGATTATGAAATCAGCAGGGATGTAATGGTCTTCAACCTTTACCAAGACATCCTCTACAAGTCCATAAGCCTGTTTCTTTGAATTGTCTGCCATCTCCAGTGAGATTCTTGCAGCTTGTACCTTAATGATCCCTAGCTTCTCCATTACAGAGAGAGGCATAAGGTTTATGCTTGACCCTAGGTCACACAAAGCCTTCTCAAAGGTCATGGTGCCTATGGTACAAGGGATTGAGAACTTTCCAGGGTCCTGTCTCTTTTGAGGTAATCTCTGCCTAGTCAAGTCTTCCAGTTCCTTGATGAGCAATAGAGGTTCATTTTCCCAAGTCTCATTACCAAATAACTTGGCATTTAGCTTCATGATTGCTCTAAGGTACTTAGCACTTTGCTCTTCAGTGACATCTTCATCCTCTTCAGAGGAAGAATACTCATCAGAGCTTATGAATGGCAGAAGTAGATTTAATGGAATCTCTATGGTCTCAGTATGAGCCTCAGATTCCCATGGTTCCTCATTAGGGAACTCCATGGAGGTCAGTGGGCATCCATTGAGGTCTTCCTCAGTGGGAATCACTGCCTCTTCCTCCTCTCCATGTTCGTCCATGTGAGATGTGGTTATGGCCTTGCACTCTCTTTTGGGATTCTCTTCTGTATTGCTTGGGAGAGTGCTAGGAGGGAGTTCAGTAATTTTCTTACTCAGCTGACCCAATTGTGCCTCCAAATTTCTAATGGAGGACCTTGTTTCAGTCATGAAACTTTGAGTGGTTTTGATTAGATCAGAGATAATGGTTGCTAAGTTAGAGTGGTTTTGCCTAGAATTCTCTGTCTGTTGCTGAGAAGATGATGGAAAAGGCTTGCTATTGCTAAACCTGTTTCTTCCACCATTATTGTTGTTGAAACCTTGTTGAGGTCTCTGTTGATCCTTCCATGAGAGATTTGGGTGATTTCTCCATGAAGGATTATAGGTGTTTCCATAGGATTCTCCCATGTAATTCACCTCTTCCATTGCTGGGTTCTCAGGATCATAAGCTTCTTCTTCAGAGGAAGCATCCTTAGTACTGCCTGTTGCTGCTTGCGTTTCAGACAGACTCTGAGAAATCATATTGACTTGTTGGGTCAATATTTTATTCTGAGCCAATATGGCATTCAAAGTATCAATCTCAAGAACTCTTTTCTTCTGAGTTGTCCCATTATTCACAGGATTCCTTTCAGAGATGTACATGAATTGGTTATTTGTAACCATTTCAATGAGTTCTTGAGCTTCTGCAGGCATCTTCTTCAGATGAAGAGATCCTCCAGCAGAGCTATCCAATGACATCTTGGATAGTTCAGACAGACCATCATAGAAGATTCCTATGATGCTCCATTCTGAAAGCATGTCAGAAGGGCACCTTCTGATCAATTGCTTGTATCTCTCCCAAGCTTCATAGAGGGACTCACCATTCTTCTGTCTAAAAGTTTGGACTTCCACTCTAAGCTTACTCAATTTTTGAGGTGGAAAGAACTTTGTCAAGAAGGCATTGACTAGCTTTTCCCAAGAGTTCAGGCTTTTCTTAGGTTGTGAATCCAACCATGTTCTAGCTCTGTCTCTTACAGCAAAAGGAAAAAGCATAAGTCTGTAGACTTCAGGGTCAACCCCATTGGTCTTGACAGTGTCATAGATTTGCAAGAATTCAACTAAAAACTGATGATGATCTTCCAATGGAAGTCCATAAAACTTGCAATTCTGTTGCATTAGAGAAACTAATTGCGGCTTAAGCTCAAAGTTGTTTGCTCCAATGGCAGTGATAGAGATGCTTCTCCCATAGAAATCAGGAGTAGGTGCAGTGAAGTCACCAAGCACCTTCCTTGCATTGTCGGCATTGTTGTTGTTTTCGGCTGCCATGGTTTCTTCTTCTTTGAAGAGTTCTGTTAGGCCCTCTAAAGAGAATTGTTCTTTAGCTTCTCTTAGCTTTCTCTTCAAGGTCCTTTCAGGTTCAGGATCAGCTTGAACAAGTATGCCTTTATCTTTGTTCCTGCTCATATGAAAAAGAAGAGAACAAGAAAGTAGGGAATCCTCTATGTCACAGTATAGAGATTCCTTGAGGTGTCAGAGGAAAAGAAGAATAGAAGGAGGAGGTGGAGAAGAGGGAATTCGAACTTATCAAGAGGGACAGAGTTCGAATTGCACCTTGATGGGGAGTCTTAGTCCTTTAAATAGAAGGATGTGAAAAGAGGGGAAGAATTTTTGAAAATAAATTAAAAGATTTAAAAAAAATTTGAAAATTTGATTGAGATTTTCGAAAACTAAGATTGGGAAAGAAATAAAGTGATTTTTTTAAAAAGATTTTGAAATTAGAAAAAAGATATGATTGAAAAAATTAATTTTGAAAAAGACGTGATTGAAAAGATATGTTTGAAAAGATATGATTGAAAATCAATTTAGAAAAAGAAAATTTTTAAAATTAAAGTTGATTACTTGACTATCAAGAAATTAAAAGATATGATTTTAAAATTTAAAGTTTGATCATTTCTTAATATGCAAGTAACAACTTGAAAATTTTGAAGTAAATCCTTAATTGAATCAAGGATTTTTGAAAATAGTAAAAAATAAATATAAAATGGAAAGAAATTGATTTGAAAAGATATGATTTGAAAAAGATTTGATTTTGAAAAAAAAATGAAAACTTGAAAAAAATGTGAATTAAAAACAAAATCTTCCCTCTAGTGTCATCCTGGCGTTAAACGCCCAGAATGGTGCCCATTCTCGCGTTTAACGCCCAAATCTCTACCTTTTTGGGCGTTAAACGTCCAGCCAGGTACCCTGGCTGGCGTTTAAATGCCAGTTTTCCTTCTTCACTAGGCGTTTTGAACGCCCAGCTTTTTCTGTTTGATTCCTCTGCTGAATGTTCTGAATCTTCAATTCTCTGTATTATTGACTTGAAAAGACATAGTTTTGAAAAATATTTTTGAATTTTTGATGATGGGAATAAAAAAAATGCAACTAAGATCAAATAAACAATGGATGCAGGACACCAAACTTAAAAATTTTCATATAAAAGACACTAACAAATTGTGAATGCATATGAGGAACAACAAAACACACAAAACAAGAGAATTTAAAGATCAGAGCAATGAAATCATGCAGAACAACTTGAAGATCAATGAAGAACAATATGTATAAATTTTCAAAAATTAGAAGGATAAAGACATACAATTGACACCAAACATAAAATTAGACAATAGACTCAAACAAGAAACATAAAATATTTTTGGTTTTATGATTTTAAAATTTTTTTGTATTTTATAGAAAAGAAAATAAAGAGAATCAAAACTTTTAATAAGAATTCCAGGAATCATGCAATGTTAATCTAAAGCTTCAGTCTAAAAAGATTAGACATGTTTGGCCAAGCTTCAGCAGGACATTACATTCAATAGCTAAATTGATGGGAATCAATAAGCTTTTGTGATGGTAAGATCATCACCTTGAAACTCTAGAATTCATTCTTAAAAATGGTCCTGATGCTCTGTCACAACATCGGCTAATCAGCTGTCGGTTCTCGATCATGTCGGAATAGGATCCATTGATCCTTTTTGTCTGTCACACGCCCTACAATCGCGAGTTTGAAGCTCGTCACAGTCATCCGTTCCTAGATCCTACTCGGAATACCACAGACAAGGTTTAGACTTTCCGGATCTCAGGAATGGCTGCCATTAATTCTAGCCTATACCACGAAGGTTCCAATCTTAGATTAGAAACCCAAGAGATACGCATTCAAGCCATTGCTAGTAGAACAGAGGTGGTTGTCAGGTACATGTTCATAGGTGAGAATGATGATGAGTGTCACGGATCATCACATTCATCAAGTTGAAGAACGAATGAATATCTTGGAGAAGAAATAGACTTGAGTTGAATAGAAAAACAATAGTACTTCGTATTAATTCATGAAGAACAGCAGAGCTCCACACCTTAATCTATGGTGTGTAGAAACTCCACCGTTGAAAATACATAAGAACAAATAGTGTAAGCATGGCCGAATGGCCAGCCTCAAAGGTTTAAGGACTAAACGTCCCAAGATGGTCTCAAAATACAATAGCAAAAGGTCCTATTTATAGAAAACTAGTAGCCAAGGGTTACAAAAATCAGTAATTAATGTAGAAATCTTCTTCCGGGCCCACTTGGTGTGTTCTTGGGCTGAGCATTGAAGCATTTTCGTGTAGTGACTTTTCTTGGAGTTAAACGCCAGCTTTTGTGCCAGTTTGGGCGTTTAACTCCAGCTTTTGTGCCAGTTTCGGAGTTAAACGCCAGAATTCTTGAGCTGACTTGAAATGCCAGTTTGGGCCATCAAATCTCGGGCAAAGTATGGATTATTTTACATTGCTGAAAAGTCCAGGATGTCTACTTTCCAACGCAATTGAGAGTGTGCCAATTAGGTATTTGTAGCTCCAGAAAATCCACTTTGAGTGCAGGGAGGTCAGAACCCAACACAATCTGCAGTCCTTTTTCAGCCTCTGAATCAGATTTTTGCTTAGGTCCCTCAATTTCAGCCAGAAAATACCTGAAATCACAGAAAAACACACAAACTCATAGTAAAGTCCAGAAATATGATTTTTAAATAAAAACTAATTAAAATATACTAAAAACATACTAAAAACAATGCCAAAAAGCGTATAAATTATCCGCTCATCAGACAACAAGAAGATCTATAAAAGAAAATTAAAACTTAAGTCAACATCCAAGGGAAAACAAGAGAAGGACAAAGTAAACAAGCAAAAAGCAAGTAGTATAATCATGCAACTAAAAGAGAAATTAAGAGAATCAATAAAAAGAAACATGTAACTAGAAGAAGAGATTATGCAAAGAGAATAAGAGATGAGGTATAGAAGAAGTAGAACATTGAGAAGTGTAAAAGAACAAGGTGGAGTTTTCTTTTGTGAAAAAGGAGAGAGAGAGAGAAGAGATGTAGTGCTACCGGAGGTGGTGGTGGTCGCCGGTGAATGGCTGGAGACGGTGGTGGTGGAGTATGGGAAAGGAAGAAGAGAGGAGAGGTGATGGAGAAAGAAGAAGAAAGGAAATAAGAAAAGAGGTGAGAAAAAGGGAAGAGACAGGGCACGCCAGGTTTAAAACTGAGTCGCGCGATCGATGCACGCGCGCACAGTGCGCTTACGCGTCGATGAGGGTTGAGCGAGGGGCGCGTACGCATCAAGGGCGCGTACACGTGACGACAGTTGTGCCCCTGGCACAGAGTTGGCACAAAGTAGGCCTGACTATCGGGTTTTTGTACCAGAGTTGGCATCCAGCACAGGCGGCACGGACGCGCACAGTGCGCGGACACGTGCCTGCTGAAGGTGGCAACCGGCATGGACGCGTCAAGTATGCATGTGCATCAGTCGCGGGCACAGAATAGGCACGAAGTTGGCATAACTCTAGTTTTTATACCAGAGAGGTCAGAGTGCACAACCGACGCGCGCGCGCACAGTGTGCTTGCGCGTCGATGGCTAAGTTACAAGGGGCGCCCAGGCATCACGCACGCTTGCGCGTGGGTGCTTGGCATGAAGTGGGCACAAGGTGGGCATAACTCTCGGATTTTTGTACCAGGAGTGTGAAATGCACCACCGGCGCGCGCGTGCAAAGCACGCTCGCGCGCGAATGCCCCCATTTCCTTTGTTTTTTTTTAAACAACATAGAAAGGGCTATTCTAACACATTCTTGGCAGGTGTTTAAGCTAGGTAGTCAAGAAAACACTCACAAATTCATGCATTATTCAAAACAAAGCATTCTCTCTACTTCAACAATTCATCCATACCAAAATGATAAAATCTATATGAACATCCTAGTTATCCAACAAGATCAACAAAACTAGCATTCCTACGCAATCAACAACAACATCAAGAAATCGAAAAATTCACAAGAATTTAAAGCTAAAAGCAAGAAGGTATACACAAGGAAGATCTTACTGATGACAAGTCATCTTAGCCTAGTTTCACTAGCCTTTTTCTTTTGTTTTCGATTGATTTTATGCACTTTCTTAAGCCATAAGCAAGCCAATTGGGTAGATTTCCATGTTTCCTTTGATTCAATCAACCATGTATGAATTCATACACTTTCATGAGATTTTATGCTATAATTGTCATATATTATGAAAGAAATACAATTTCATGAATTGGGGCATAGCTTTGATTGTTTTGATTGATTGATGATAGGTGGAAAGAGTTTTGAAGAAGGTTGAAGGAAGAAGGAATGGCTAGGAGCAAGAGAGAACAAAAAGTTTGAGCCAAAGTTTGCCTCAAACTTTAGCTCAAACTTTTAGAAGAGTTGAAAACATGCCAGAGGAAAAAAGCTTGAGCCAAAGTTTACCTCAAACTTTAGCTCAAACTTTTGGAAGAATTGAAAACACTCCAGAGGAAAAAAAAAAGCTTGAGCAAAAGTTTGCCTCAAACTTTAGCTCAAACTTTTGGGAGAAAAGCTTGAGCCAACGTTTGCCTCAAACTTTTTGGCAAACGTTGGCATCACAAAACCAACACCTTGGAGGAGAAAAGCTTGCACCAACGTTTGCCTCAAAATTTTTGGCAAACGTTGGCGCCACACTTGCACACCCTGGAGGAGAAAAGTTTGCGCCAACGTTTGCCTCAAGCTTTTTGGCAAACGTTGGCGCCACACATATACACAAGGGGCCAACGTTTGAGCAAAAGTTTGACCTCAAACTTTAGCCCAAACGTTGGTAGCAGCAAGTGAAGCCATCTGGTATAAAAAGTTTGAGTAAAAGTTTGCCTCAAACTTTTACTCAAACTTTTTATGATTTCAACCCGGTTCACAATGGATCTTTCTCCAACTCCAAGAGCAATCAACCAAGGCCTTTATCAACCCAATTCCATCAAGAGAAAAGGCCCAATTCAAGGCTTGAAGACCATTTGAAGAAATGCTACATCAAGCTTATTTTCATTTTCATTCAAGATCCGGTTTAATTGAGTCCATTGTTTACAATTCTGTTTGTTGAATTTTTCTTTTCCTTGTTTAATTTCTGCAAATCCAATTCCCAATTCCCTTTACAATTCAAGCCATTTACATTTCTTGCACTTTAAAATTCTGCAATTTACATTTCTTGCGTTCTAAATTTCTGCCATTTAATTTCTTGTTCTTTAAGATTCAGCACTTTATTTTCTGTTCTCTTTAATTTCATGCAATTTACCCATTCCATTTACTTTCCATGCAATTTAAATTCTATTAATCACAAATCACTCAACCAAATCTTGATTCGCTTGACTAAATCAACCACTAAACTGAAATTGCTCAATCCTTCAATCCCTGTGGGATCGACCTCACTCACGTGAGTTATTATTACTTGATACGACCCGGTGCACTTGCCGGTGAGTTTTGGGTGTTTTGGAAAATTTAGTTTTCCGCAAAAATACCATCAAGTTTTTGGCGCCGTTGCCGGGGATTGAAATAGATTGACAATGATTACGTGAAGTGGAGATCTAGATCAAGCACTTTTTCTTTTCTGTTTCTCTAATTTTTGACTAACACGCTAACTGTTTAAAATTTTGCTTAAACTAAACTTCATTCTAGCAATAGATTGAAGAGTTACTGGTGGTGTTTCTTTTGTTTTGTTTGTATGTCAGGTACAGGGAGATTCATTCCTGTTTTATCTGAAACTGACTAGAGAACTCTTAGAAGGTTAAGAAGAGCTGAAAGAGGAAAAAATATTGTTGGAGAGGAAGAATCTGAGGAAGAATATCATGAGATGGAAGGAGATCCATCTAATCCAGGAGGAGGAGTTAACAATAACCCACAACAGAGGAGAGTACTGGCCTCCTATACCTTTGCAAATGCTAGACATTGTGGAAGCAGCATTCTCACCCCCAATGTCAATGCAAACAACTTTGAACTGAAGCCACAACTCATCAGATTGGTCCAAAACAACTGCTCGTTTGGGGGAGGACCATTGGAGGATCCAAATCAACATCTATCTACCTTCTTAAGGATTTGTGACACTGTCAAATCCAATGGTGTGAATCCTGAAACTTACAAGCTTCTGCTGTTCCCGTTCTCATTAAGGGACAAGGCCGCACAATGGCTTGAAACTTTTCCCCAAGGAAGCATCACTAGTTGGGATGACTTGGTGACTAAATTTCTAGCCAAATTCTATCCACCCCAAAGAGTCATCAGGCTAAAAACCGAGGTAAAGACATTCACACAATTAGATGCCGAATCCTTGTATGAAGCATGGGAGAGGTATAAAGCCTTAATCAGAAAGTGTCCTCCAGAGATGTTCAATGAATGGGACGTGCTGCAAAATTTCTATGAAGGCCTGACATTGAAATCTCAAGAGGCATTAGATCATTCTGCTGGAGGTTCACTACAACTGATGAAAACTGCTGAGGAAGCCCAGAATCTTGTAGACATGGTGGCCAACAATCAATATTTCTTTGCTCATCAAAGAAACCGTCAACCATCACAAAGGAGAGGAGTAATGGAGCTAGAAGGAGTAGACTCAATCTTGGCTCAAAACAAGATGATGCAACAACAAATTCAACAACAATTTGAGCAAATGGCCAAGAGGATTGATAGCCTCCAAGTTGCAGCAGTTAACACAAGCCAACCATCATCCACATGGGGCAAAATGAAGAAACTCAAGAGGAGCAGCAGTAAGAACAAGTCCAGTACATGCACAACCAAAATTCTGGACAGAATGAAGTGTATGGTGACACATACAATCCATCCTGGAAGAACCACCCAAACCTCATATGGGGAGATAATCACAACCAGAACCAACAACCATGGCAGAGAAACTCAAACCAAAACACTTCAAGAAACAACCAAAACCACAACCAGCAGCAATCTAACCAAAACCCTTACAGAAAACCTCAAAACAACTACCCCAACCCCAACCATTACCAATCCAATAACCAACCCACCAACCAAAATGCCCACCATCCACCATCCACATCTCACAACCCACCACAAGCATCACCTGAATCTCAAAGACTCACTAACTTGGAAACTTTGATAGACAAAATGTGGAAACACCAGGAAATGACAACCAAGAACCATGAAGCCTCCATGAAGAACCTAGAGAGGCAGATTGGGCAAATCTCCAAGCATATTTCTGTTGAGAAACCTTCAAGCTCACTGCAGAGTGACACAATCCCAAATCCTAAGGAAGAATGCAAGGCGATACAATTAAGAAGTGGGAGAACATTGATGAGCAACAATGACACTACAAAGAAGCAAGCAGAGAGCAGCAAAAGACCAATAGAAGATGAAAAACAAACAAAGGCAGATGAAGCCAAGGATCAAGTTGTGATGCCAAGCAAGAGCACTGAGAAACTCAAAGAAAAGAACAACCAACCACACAATTCAAAAGAAGTGATTCAGGGCCAGCAGCAAGTAGGAAAGAGCATCACACCTCCACTACCATATCCCCAGAGGTTCAGCAAAGAGACTAAGGACCAACATTTTCATAAGTTCCTTGAGACTTTCAAAAAGCTGGAAATCAATATTTCCTTGGCTGAAGCACTTGAGCAAATGCCTCTGTATGCCAAGTTTTTGAAGGAGCTTATCAACAAGAAAAGAAGTTGGGATGAGAAAGAGACCATACTGCTTACTGAGGAATGCAGGGCTTTGATTCAAAAAGGGCTTCCTCCTAAGCTTGAAGACCACGGAAGCTTCTTGCTGCCTTACACCATTGGGGAATTAACCATCACTAAGGCAATGTGCGATCTAGGAGCAAGTATTAACTTAATACCCTTCTCTTTGGTGAGAAAGTTGCGTATAGAGGAAGTTAAACCAGTACAGATGTCTCTAGAGCTGGTAGATAAGTCAATGGTATACCCAAGGGGTGTGATTGAAAACCTTCTAGTCAAGGTGGACAAATTCATATACCCTGCAGATTTTGTGGTTCTAGATTCAGATGAGGATGAAAGTGACTCCATCATACTTGGGAGACTGTTCTTGGCCACTGCTAGGGCTATCATAGACGTAGAGCAAGGAGAATTAACTCTCAGAATGCATGATAAGAGTGTCACTCTGAAAGTATTACCAGAAGCACAGTTTAGTGATGAGAAGAAAGACTATATGGAACTCGACAAGGAAGAATCACAGTTAAAGGAAGAAAGTAACAAGGTGATTCACAGCAACATCCCAAGGCAAAAGATTGTGCAAAATGATGAAGAAGTCCAAGAGGATATTGGAGTATTAGTCACTGAGAAGAGAGATCTCCAAAGTAAGCCTACGGCAAGAGGAGAAAGATCAACAAAAGAAAGGAAGAAACACAGAAACAAAACAAAAAAGGGTTGGAAGAACAGAAAGACTCCAACAGAAGGGCTTTCCAAGGGTGATAAAGTGCAATTGATTTATCAACAACTAGGAGCAAGCCAACAGACTGATGACTACTACACTGTCAGCAATATACTCTCATTAGAGCATGCTGAAATTGAACAACAAGGAACAAAGAGGAGGATCACAGTCAGGGGAGACAAGTTGAGGCACTACAATCATCAACCACCATAAAAGAAAGCCCCAGTATCAAGCTAGTGACAATAAAAGAGCGCTCCATGGGAGGCAACCCATGATTTAAGATTTATGTCATTTTAAATTCAATAAGCTATGATCACCTGAGCATGATTTTTTTTCTTTTCATGAACGTACTTAATGAATGCATGCATTTTTTTTGAAACATATGCTAAGACTTCTAAAGTTTGGTGTGCCTTCAAGCACACCAAACCAATGTTACAAACATTTTCATACTATATGCTTAGTTATCCTGATGAAGCATATGACCAAACACTAAGTTTGGTGTTTTTCTTTTCATGAAAATTAAAAATCATGCACCAATGATCATACGTTGTCACTTTCTGAGACTTTACAATTGAAAAGAAATCATATTCTGTGATAACGGCATCAATTGTGATCAACTACTGGCATCCCACATTTACCCCTTAATAAGAGACAAGTTTGGTGTTCATCAAACCTTGATGCACTGATTAAGGGACACAATTGATCCTTCATGAAAAAAAAAAAGAAAAATTATGATGAAAGTATTTCTTATAAACATTTAACCAAGAGTGACATTGGGATTTCAAGAACAAAAGTTGGAGGAAGAAACAATTTTAAACTATATGACCAAACATTAAGTTTGGTGTCCTCCAAGAAAAGTCACGGTTAAAATGGATATAAGGAATGGAAGTTCATATAGTTGTGAATAAAGGAAGCATTCTTGCCACGGTTTGATAATGTTGATCTTTGATGTCTTGTTGTGATAACTAGGTGGTCAAAGAACACTCAATGAAAAAGACAAAACAAAGGGAGAGCATAGCATGAGGACAAAATCCCATCACATGTCTCAAAAAGTGAATCTGCCACTCCTTGGAATGATCACGTTAAAGACCATTGAAGAAGCTAGTTTTGTCTTCATTCACCCTCACATGCACACCTTTGATTCACATAGTGTCCAATTGCATTCCAGCCCTCCATTGTTCATTTAAGTAACACACCACCTTCAAGCCATGCACATAACCGAAGAGTTGCACACTCCCTGCACTCCAACCATTCAAACTCCATTTCATTTATCACTTTTCATCATATAAGCTCAGCCTCAAACATTTTCCTTCTCAAGAGCAAAACAAAACCTCCACCATTCTTCACAAACCCATTAACCTCTAAGAAGATCAACCAATCAAGTGATCATGGCCTCTTCCTCAAGAACCAAACGAAGAAAAGGAAAAGATCCCATGGTGGAAGAGAGTACACCTGAATATGACCGATGGAGATTTAGATCTTGGTACCATCAATTACAACTTCAATGGATGAATGAGAAGAAAATATATCCAGAGGTTCCACTCTTGCTACCAGATGAAGGGTGCCAAGAAATGAAGGACAAGATTAGAAAGAAGAAATGGGAAGAACTCGTCTCACCTATCACTCGGGTCAATGCAAATATCATAAGAGAGTTCTATGCCAACATCCCAAGACTCAACACAGGTGAAGCCCCAACGTACAAGAGCTATGTACGGGGGATGGAAGTAGACTTTAGTTCTGATGCCATCAAGAAAGTCTTGGGACTAAAATCAGTCCGCTTTGGTGAACCGAGATACCACCAAAGGGTAAATGGAGATCCGGATTATGATAGAATTTCTAGAGATATCTGTATGGAGAACTCATTGTGGGAAGGAGATGCCAAAAACAAATATAAATACCTGAGGAGAGGAGATCTTGTCCCTGAAGCAAAGGGATGGTATGAGCTATTAAAAAGATCAATTATGGGCACAGTAAACACCTCAGAAGTCAACAGGAAGAGAGCTGTTATGTTGCATTGCATCATGGAGGGAGGAGAGGTGAAGGTTCATGAAATACTTGCAAAAGACATTCAAAAACTTACAGAGAAGAACTCGGCCGGGTCTTGGTTGTACTACCCAAGCACCATTATGAGGTTGTGCGCAAAAGCTAAAGTGCCAATGGAGGACGAGAACCCAACATGGTTGAACCAGGGCATGCCTATAACCATTGAAAGAATAATGATGGTTACTGAAGCACATTAGGGCCGAAGACCACACGGAAGAAGGCAAAGAGAAGAACCAATGGAGGAAGAAGAGTTACAAGAGGAGGAAGAGCCATGAGAGGAAGAGGAACAGAAACACATTCCACCACATAACACTTTGGATATGACTCAGATGCAGGAAGCAATTGGAAGATTGTCACAACAGTACATGAGAATTCAAGAGAGGCAAGAGGAATATCATTCACTATACATGAAAAACCAACAAGAGCAAGAGGAATAGCAGTTGAGAATGATGAACAAACAAAGTGAGTTTGAATCTAAATTCTTATGATGCAAGAGGAGCATGCCTTTCAATCTCACGAATCATTTGGAAAGTTGGCACAAATGCAAGCCAAAAATTTGAGGGCTCTCAAAGAGTTCACAACCCTCCAAGATGCAAGATATGAAGTCCAAGCCGACTACAACATAAATAGTCAAATCAAACTGAACTATATTGGAGAGCATCTGCACAACATGGATCCAGCCTTTCCAACTTTCGATGAATTCTTCAAAGGGAGAAGTGAGGTAGAAGTAAGCAATGCTATGAAACTTGAAGATAGAGTAGAGGAGGCGATGAATAAAGCTGGGTTCTGGCGAGGTCAACAAACAACAGACATGGACACAGAGAACACCAACAACCAAGTGTATGAAAGAAGAAAGAAAAAGCATGACAAATGAAAGGTGGACTTGCTCCTTGTTCATCATTAAAAAAAAAAAGAGCATGCATCTTATCTGTTTAAAATAGTCTTTGCATTATGTTTGTTTCCTTTAAAATAAGTAAGCTAGTCTAAGTGTGTGCTTGTGTGTTTACTTTCACTTAACAAAAAGCATGCTTTGTCCTTTGCATCTTTAATTCAATAAAAGAAATGTTTGAATGTGAAGTGAGATAGTTCTCTGTTAGATAGAAGAACAATAAAAGTAAGTGGTGGTATGTATGTGTGATTGTATGATAGCTCACTTTTAGTGAATAAAAGAACTAGGATGTCTCCTTCTAAGTAGAAAGTGGCCTACTGTCTATGAATTTCAATCAAATAAAAGTCCTTGGTTAAAAAGAAAAACAAACAGAGAAAAGAAAAAGCCAAAAATTGGCAATAGAATAAAAGAAAAAAAGAAGTAAAGCTAGACACCAATAGCTTGAACCTTAGAATATATGCCTGTGGTGTCTCTGTACTAGGATCTGCTTGGATTATTAAGTTCTTTGGAGTGCATCAACACTTGGTGACTTGGGTTAACTAACCCGGAATCATCAGCTGAAAGTCCACTATCAAGAGCAACCTAAATACAAGGCATTTAGTAACCCAAAGAGGTGCTGGGCATCAATATTCTAAGAAGGAATGTGAGCCAAGTGTCTATAGTGAATAATGTGTCAAGTATAAAGAAAGAAAAGAACTTGTTACACATGACACTGAACTAAAGCTTATAGAGAAAAACAATAGTCAAGGACAAAGGAATAATGAGAAAAGGTTGAAGGAAGAAGGAATGGCTAGGAGCAAGAGAGAACAAAAAGTTTGAGCCAAAGTTTGCCTCAAACTTTAGCTCAAACTTTTAAAAGAGTTGAAAACATGCCAGAGGAAAAAACCTTGAGCCAAAGTTTGCCTCAAACTTTAGCTCAAACTTTTGGAAGAATTGAAAACACTCCAGAGGAAAAAAAAGCTTGAGCAAAAGTTTGCCTCAAACTTTAGCTCAAACTTTTGGGAGAAAAGCTTGAGCCAACGTTTGCCTCAAACTTTTTGGCAAACGTTGGCATCACAAAACCAAGACCCTGGAGGAGAAAAGCTTGCGCCAACGTTTTTCTCAAACTTTTTGGCAAACGTTGGCGCCACACTTGCACACCCTGGAGGAGAAAAGTTTGCGCCAACGTTTGCCTCAAGCTTTTTGGCAAACGTTGGCGCCACACATATACACAAGGGGGCCAACGTTTGAGCAAAAGTTTGACCTCAAATTTTAGCCCAAACGTTGGTAGCAGCAAGTGAAGCCATCTGGTATAAAAAGTTTGAGTAAAAGTTTGCCTCAAACTTTTACTCAAACTTTTACGATTTCAACCCGGTTCACAATGGATCTTTCTCCAACTCCAAGAGCACAATTTACATCTCTTCATTTCCTCTGCAATTGTTCTTGCTGGATCTAGTAAGGCAGTGAGATCTAGACTTGGCTATCTAGTCTCTTGAGTCCTGAGATCTACAGCTTTCAATTTCAATTTTCTTGTTTCGTTGCTACATCAAGCTTATTTTCATTTTCATTCAAGATCCGGTTTAATTGAGTCCATTGTTTACAATTCTGTTTGTTGAATTTTTCTTTTCCTTGTTTAATTTCTGCAAATCCAATTCCTAATTCCCTTTACAATTCAAGCCATTTACATTTCTTCCACTTTAAAATTCTGCAATTTACATTTTTTGCGTTCTAAGTTTCTGCCATTTAATTTCTTGTTCTTTAAGATTCAGCACTTTATTTTCTGTTCTATTTAATTTCATGCAATTTACCCATTCGCTTGACTAAATCAACCACTAAACTGAAATTGCTCAATCCTTCAATCCCTGTGGGATCGACCTCACTCACGTGAGTTATTATTACTTGATACGACCCGGTGCACTTGCCGGTGAGTTTTGGGTGTTTTGGAAAATTCAGTTTTCCGCAAAAACACCATCACTTACCACAGTGGGGTGCCTCCCACCAAGCACTTTTTTTTAACATCCTTAAGTTGGACGGTCAGTCGCTCAAGCTTCTCCTCCTCTAGGTGCATCCATTAGCAGGAACACCTCTAGCTCTTTTGGAAACTTGTAGCCATGGTACTTATTCACTCTATGTCCATTCACCTTGAAAGTTGCTTCACTTTTAGGATCAAACAATTCCACCACCCCATAGGGCTTTATCTCTTTCACCTTGAAAGGTCCTTCCCATCTAGAATGGAGCTTGCCAGGCATGAATCTAAGCCTCGAGTTGTAGAGGAGAACCTCATCACCTTCTTGAAAATCCTTCTTCCGAATGTGATGGTCATGAAATTCTTTACTCTTTTCCTTGTAGATCCGGGCATTCTCATATGCTTCGTTCCTCAAACACTCGAGCTCCTCTAGCTATAATTTCCTGGCCACACCCGCTTTGGTGAAATCCATGTTGCACTGCTTTACCGCCCAATAGGCTTTATGCTCAATCTCCACCGGAAGGTGGCATGCCTTACCATAGACGATCCGGAAGGGACTCATCCCCAACAGAGTCTTGTAGACCGTCCTATACGCCCAAAGTGCATCTCCTAACCGGAGGCTCCAATCCTTCCTTTGTGGATTGACCACTTTCTCCAAAATTCTCTTAATCTCCCGGTTGGACACTTCCGCTTGTCCGTTGGTTTGTGGGTGATAAGCAGTGGCAATCTTATGCAATACCCCATAGCGCTTGAGCAGTGCCTCTACTTTACTGTTACAAAAGTGGGATCCTTGGTCACTCACGATTGCTCGTGGCGACCCATAACGGCATACAATGTGATTTCTAATAAAAGAAATGACGGTATTAGCGTCATCAAGGCGGGTAGGTATTGCTTCTACCCACTTTGACACATAGTCAACTGCTAACAGAATATATAGATACCCACTTGAGTTGGAAAATGGTCCCATAAAGTCAATGCCTCATACATCAAATATCTCACAGAACAACATAGGTTGCTAAGGCATCTCATCCCTTTGGGACGTATTTCCCGACTTCTGGCATTGGTGGCACGACACATAGGACCAGTTAGCATCCCTGAATAAGGTTGGCCACCATAATCCACAATCCAACACCTTTTTAGCTGTCCGTTGTGGGCCAAAGTGGCCGCCACATTTGGATGAATGGCAAGCTTCAAGAATGGGTTGAATTTCAGATTCTGGGACGCACTTTCGAATTACTTGGTCCACTCCTCTCTTTCACAAGTGAGGGTCATCCCAAATGTAGTATTTGGAATCACTCTTCAACTTGTCTCTTTTGTGTTTAGAAAAGTTAGGAAGGAGGATTTTTGCAACCAAGTAGTTCGCCATTGGTGCAAACCAAGGAAAGCTATCCGACACAGCATGCAAACTATCCAATGGGAATGAGTCATCGATCGAAAATGGGTCAAATTTTAAATTCTCAAGGCGGTTTAAATGATCCGCAACCAAGTTTTGAGACCCACTCCGGTCCCTAATCTTAATGTCGAATTCTTGCAAAAGCAAGATCCAACGTATGAGTCTAGGTTTTGACTCATTCTTTGTCAATAAGTACTTCAAAGCTGCATGATCCGTGTATACGACTATCTTGGACCCTAGCAAATAAGATCTGAATTTATCTAAAGCATGAACAATAGCTAGGAGTTCCTTTTCTATAGTGGTTGATAAACCACTATTTTATGGTTTATCTTGTACTCAATTGAGTGATTTTTATCTACTCTTTACCCACTTATTCATACTATTTGCATGGTTTTACATTTGCCTTCCTAATTATGTGTTTTGATTGAAAACATGCTTCTTTGATCTTATATTTGCTTATTATTAATCCTCTCTTATTACCATTAGATGCCTTGATATGTGTGTTAAGTGTTTTCAGATATTATAAGGCAGGAATGGCTTGGAGGATGGAAAGGAAGCATGCAAAAGTGGAAGGAATACAAGAAGTTGGAGAAATTGCTAAGCTGTCCAGCCTGACCTCTTCGCACTCAAACGGCTATAACTTTAGCTACAGAGGTCCAAACGACGCGGTTCTAGTTGCGTTAGAAAGCTAACGTCCGGGGCTTTGATTTGATATATAATATGCTATAGTTCCCCTGACGCTAGGTGACGCGACCGCGTGATCCATGCGGCCGCGTCGCAGTGACGGAAATCAGCGTGTTTGAATTCTTCTCCAGCGATTTCCGGGCTGTTTTCGACCCAGTTCGCGGCACAGAAAACACAGATTAGAGGCTATAAAGTGGGGGATTGCATCCATTCATAGGGAGGCTCTCATATTTACAATTTTAGGAGTAGATGTAGTTTTTAGAGAGAGAGATTCTCTCCTCTCTCTTAGGATTAGGATTTAGGATTTCTCTTAGTTTTAGGAGTGACTCTCAATCCCAGGTTCTTTATTTTTATTTATTTTCTCAATTTAATTTATGAACTTTTCCATGTTATGATTTAAATATTTTATTTAATATAATTTGAGGTATTTCAGACTTATGATTGCTCTCTTTAATTTGTTAATGCTCTATGTTTATCCAAGTTATTTTCATTCAAGTAGATTCTCTTCCCTTTTGGCTTTGGTTAAGTAATTGGTGACTCTTGAGTTATCAAACTCATTGTTGATTGAGAATTGGAATTCTTCAAGAATTAATTCATCCACTTAACTTACCTTCATAGTTAGAGGTTAATAAAGTGGGAGAAAAATCCAATTCTCATTACAATTGATAAGGATAACTGGGATAGGACCTCCAGTCTTCATACCTTGCCAAAACCTTATTTTACAGTTATTTATTTATTTTACTTGTCATTTAAATATATCTGTGCCCATTGCCCAAACTCAACATCCCCCAAAAACACACCTTTTCATAATCAATAATAAGAATACCTCCCTTGAGAAGACGACCCGAGGTTTAAATACTCGGTTATCAATTTTAAAGGGGTTTGTTACTTGTGACAACCAAAACGTTTGTATGAAGGGATTTTTGTCAGTTTAGAGACTATATCTACAACGCGACTATTTTTATGACATTCTTTACTGGCAAAAAATCCTAACGTCAAAATGGCGCCGTTGCCGGGGAATTGCAAACGTGTGCCTTATTATTGGTTATTGTAAATATTTTTTGATTTTTGCTTGTTTATTTGTTTTTATTTTTGTTTTTATTTTTGCTTTTTTATAAATTAAGAGGTTATTGGTTTTTATTTAGTTATTACAAAATTTTTCAAAAATTTGTTCTTAGTGTTCATCTTGATCTTCGAGTTGTTCTTCGCGTTCATCTTGACCTTCAAGCTGTTCTTAGTTGTTTTCTTCGTTTTGATCTAAAAATTTGAAATTTGGTGTCACTTTATTGTTTTTCTCTTTCCTCATTAAATTCAAAAATATTTTTTATTAATTTTTTTTTCGAAAAAAAATTTCAGATTTTTATTTTTAAAATTTTTATCTTATCTTATCTTATTTCAAAAAAATCAAATTTCAAAAATCAAATTTAAAAATTTTCAAAATTTAAATTTAAAAATTTTCAAATTTCAAATTTCAAAAATTTAATTTTTAAATTTCAAAATTTAATTTTCAAATTCAAAATTTAAATAACCTTTTAATTTAAATTTGTTTTTATTTTTATTTTTAATTTTTATTTACTACTATGAACTCTCACCCCTTTGGCTATGAGTCTGGTTACAATAATGTTGCAGGAAGAAGAAATTACAATGAGAACAGGCATCAAGGTTGGAACAATCAAGGATGGGAGGAGCCACAAGGATTTGATCAATCCTCATGGCAACAACCACCTCCAATGGACTATCAACAACCACCACCATATGCCTATGAACCCTTTCCTCAACATAACTTTGGACCACCAAACTCACAAGCCCCTTTCCGCCATTCACCTCCATATGACCCTAACCCTCAACCACCATACCAACCACCTTATGAGCCATATGAACCATATGTAGAACCACCCCAATTCCAATCCAATCACTCCCAACCACCACCACTTTCTTTTGTATCATGTCCAAGTCCAGCAACCCGAGAAGCAAAGGTTCACCTAAGGGAAACAGTAATTAAATTTCAGGCAACCGTTCAACAACTGGAGCAAGCAGTAATTCAATGGGCTTCTAGGTGCTCAAATATACAAGGATCAGCCACAGCTCCATGTGGACAGTCTAGTGAAGAGCGTAGCATGAAGGAGATACCAGAAACCCCAGTGGACAAGACAGAGAATGAATTCATACTAGAACAAGTAGAAGAAGCTGTCATTGTTCAAGAAGAAGAAGTGGTTGAAGACTTCGCAAAGGTTGGTATAAAGCTCAATTGAATGGGTCTAGGAAGATGTTTGGTCACTGCAGTGAGAATTCAGATCACCTTTCACCCGGCTGGAAAAATGCAGATCGAGACAAAAACGGGTGTAAAAGTAAAGTTTGGGATCCTGGAATCGATTCTGGCATTTGTCACCACGGGAGCCTAAGAATCTGTTTGAAGCTTCTTAAGGGCTTTACATGCTTAGTTTGGGACCCCGGAGGACACTGGAATCACAAACATTGGTGGAGATTCCTGGATGAGTTCAAGCACAAGCCACCATAACAGGAAGCTCATCAAATGTCCAACTTAAGGACTTTAACTAAAAGTGCTAGGTGGGAGACAACCCACCATGGTATGATCGTTTCTTTTTAGTTTTTATTGAGTTTTATTTGTTTTTGAATTTTATTCTATTTTGTTATATTGAACCTGGAGTTTTGCATCACATTCATATTAACACTGCATTCTGCATCTTTTCAGATTTAAAAAAAAAAAAAGCGAGCACGCGACGCGATCGCATCAGCGACGCGTCCGCGTCGCAAGGAGATGGGAGACAATATTAATATGAACATAGAGTTTCGCAGGAGCAGTGCTGGAGGCGTGCCAATGGCACAAATCACCCCACACGACCGCGTCGCTGACGCGACCGCGTCACCCACGCGGCCGCGTGACCTGAAATCGGCGTAAAAAGGGTGTATGGCAGAGAGTTATGCTGGAATTGGGCTGGACCCATGCTAGTAGCACAAGCCCTGCCACGCGAACGCGTCACCCACGCGTCCGCGTCATATTGGAAATAAGGCCACCCGCGCGATCGCGTCGACCACGCGACCGCGTCACCCTGGATTTTGGCAATACTGAGTTTTGAACAAAGAGTTGTGCGACCGGGAGGCTGCACTCGCGCCACTAGCACAAATCAGGTCACGCGATCGCGTGCCCCACGCATCCGCGTCACCCAACCTTATCGCGCACCACGCGACCGCGTCGCCCACACGACCGCGTCACCAGCATCGCACAACCTATCCAGATTAGTGCCAATTTTCTTATCTTTTCTTTTCTAATCCTAATTTTTTCCTTCTCTCTCCTTTCTCACTTTCTTTTTCTTCTTCTCATCCTTTTTCCCTCTCATTTTATTTTACTTCATTTATTTGCATTTTTCATTCATTGCATTATTCTCATTGGTGTTGGAGTTTTATTTGGATAAGTGCCTTATTTTATTTAAGCACGTGGCTACTCGGAGAAGAGATTTGACAATTGACATTTACTTATGGCTCTCATATACATTTGGATTACACTATTTTCATCCCTATTTTAACTTGCACACCGAATGTATTTGGGATTATCATTCACAATTGTCATCATTACACATGCTCTTTAATTTGGCACATTTATTACTTGATGCTTGAGCTATGCTTCTCAAGCCTATTATTTGCATGTTTTTACCCTCTTGCATCTAATTATTTTGAATTGCCCTTTTTAATCTTTATTGTTGTCTTCCCTACATGTTGTAGCTACCATGTAGATGGACTATCATCTTTCCTTTGGCATTCCTTATCACTTGGAATTTCCTCCCTTCCGGTCTTAGTTTTCTATATTTCACACTCTTCCTTTTTCTTCTTCCTTAGGCATGGGTACCAAGAAAGGAAAAGAGAAGGCCACTGACAAGACACCAGCAAGGAAAGGAACCAAGAGATCTCCAATTAAGGCGCCTCCATCTACAAGCGTCAGTTGGAGCAACCCGTCCACCTGCACATCTCAGCATACACCGAGGACGGTGCAATCTTTAAGTGTGGGGAAGTCGATACCGATCTCCATGGATTAGTTATTTCCTGACTCAACACCAAAATTTTTATTTTATTTGTTTGTTCATTGTTGCGTTTGCATGTTTGATTGCATATTTGTTTGATTTTTTGCATATTTTACCACCTGGTTGAAGTAATATTTTCTTTTTCAAGAAACCTTTTAGAGCATTTCACTAATTTGAATAAAATTTTTTGTTACACTTGTTTGAAGAAATATTATATTGGAACATGGGTTAGAGCTCGAACACACAAAACCTGTGAGATTTTGAGCCTATTTAAATTGGTTGCATTTTATCAACCAATATTTTATTTTTTTTGTGTGTTTTTCTCTCTAAAAATTGTGATCTTTGTCTTGCTTAATTCTATATTTCCATGGTTTGATGTATGCATGCACTTATATGATTGAAGCCTTTGTTTCACTGAGCTTACATACCCATATGGCCTTAACCCTTCATTATCCCTTGCAAACCAATTTGAGCCTATTTTTTACCCCTTTGTTCTTTATTTTTAGCACATCATTTAACTCTAAGTGAAAAACAATAATGTCCTTAATTTGAATCCTTGGTTAGCTTAGACTAGTGAGAGTGCTTATAATTTAAGTGTGGGAAAATTGAGATTGAAAACATTTGGTTTGAGAATTGAGTATGTTAGAATTTTCTGAAAATGTGAAAGAAATGTTTAGGACATGTTCATACATTCAATAATGTAATCATATGCATTGAAAGAAATAAAAAAAATATAATATAAAAAAAAAAGAAAAAGAGAAAAAGAAGAGAAAAAGAGCAATTAAGTAAAACGGGACAAAATGCCCCAAAGTAAGTGGTGAAAGCAATGCATATGAGTTGTACTTGAAATTAGAATGCATGAATATGTGGAAAACATGGTTAATGGATGGTTAGATGTTGTATTATGATTACATGGATTGTCTAAAGTTAGGTGGGAAAAGTTTAAGTTAATTAAGGATTCAGATTTTAGTCCACTTGACCAAATACAATCCTACCTTGACCCAAACCCCATTACAACCTTTAAAAGACCTCTTGATTTGTGTATTTGTGCATTAAATTTTTGTTGATTGTTAGATGAGGAGAAAGCCTTAGAAAGCAAGGTTAGTAGAAGAATTGAGAGAATCGAACCTTAAACACCTGAGTGATTAGAGTGTATACACTACTAGTAAGGGTTCGATGCTCAAATCCTTGTTCCCTGCTTTCATAAGCTATTTTCTTCTTGCAAGTCTATTTGTGCTTCATTTTTATGATTTGAATTAGTGAAATCCAGTTTATATTTGATCTTGAAAGATTTGTTTATTTTTAACCAAGTAGGTAGAAACATCTTAGCATGTAGTTACATTCATAGGTTGCACTGCATACTCTCTATCATTCCTCTTCATCTTTATAGTTTCTCTTGAGCTTAGCATGAGGACATGCTAATGTTTAAGTGTGGGGAGGTTGATAAACCACTATTTTATGGTTTATCTTGTACTCAATTGAGTGGTTTTTATCTACTCTTTACCCACTTATTCATACTATTTGCATGGTTTTACATTTGCCTTCCTAATTATGTGTTTTGATTGAAAACATGCTTCTTTGATCTTATATTTGCTTATTATTAATCCTCTCTTATTACCATTAGATGCCTTGATATGTGTGTGGGCTTTGATTTGATATATAATATGCTATAGTTCCCTTGACGCTAGGTGACGCGACCGCGTGATCCATGCGGCCGCGTCGCAGTGACGGAAATCAGCGTGTTTGAATTCTTTTCCAGCGATTTCCGGGCTGTTTTCGACCCAGTTCGCGGCCCAGAAAACACAGATTAGAGGCTATAAAGTGAGGGATTGCATCCATTCATAGGGAGGCTCTCATATTTACAATTTTAGGAGTAGATGTAATTTTTAGAGAGAGAGGTTCTCTCCTCTCTCTTGGGATTAGGATTTAGGATTTCTCTTAGTTTTAGGAGTGACTCTCAATCCCAGGTTCTTTATTTTTATTTATTTTCTCAATTTAATTTATGAACTTTCCATGTTATGATTTAAATATTTTATTTAATATAATTTGAGGTATTTCAGACTTATGATTGCTCTCTTTAATTTGTTAATGCTCTGTGTTTATCCAAGTTATTTTCATTCAAGTAGATTCTCTTCCCTTTTGGCTTTGGTTAAGTAATTGGTGATTCTTGAGTTATCAAACTCATTGTTGATTGAGAATTGGAATTCTTCAAGAATTAATTCATCCACTTAACTTACCTTCATAGTTAGAGGTTAATAAAGTGGGAGAAAAATCTAATTCTCATTACAATTGATAAGGATAATTGGGATAGGACCTCCAGTCTTCATACCTTGCCAAAAGCTTATTTTACAATTATTTATTTATTTTACTTGTCATTTAAATATATCTGTGCCCATTGCCCAAACTCAACATCCCCCAAAAACACACTTTTTCATAATCAATAATAAGAACACCTCCCTGCAATTCCTTGAGAAGACGACCCGAGGTTTAAATACTCGGTTATCAATTTTAAAGGGGTTTGTTACTTGTGACAACCAAAACGTTTGTACGAAGGGATTTTTGTCGGTTTAGAGACTATATGTACAACGCGACTGTTTTTATGACATTCTTTACTGGCAAAAAATCCTAACGTCAGTGGTATAGTTGGATTGTGCTGCATCCAATGTTTTAAAAGAGTAAGCAATGACATAAGAAAATTTACCATCGCGCTGTGCAAGCGCAGCACCTACAGCATGGTTTGACGCATCGCACATTATCTCGAATGGTAGCGTCCAGGTGGGGCCTCGCACAATCGATGCTGTGGTAACAACTCTCCTTAGCTCTTCAAATGCACTCACACATGCACTGTCAAACTCAAAGTCCACATCTTTTTGGAGTAGGTGATGAGCGAATAATTTATACCCTTTTTGGCATTATTTTTAGATAGTTTTTAGTATGTTTTAGTTACTTTTTATTATATTTTTATTAGTTTTTATTTAAAAATCACATCTCTAGACTTTACTATGGGTTTGTGTGTTTTTCTGTAATTTCAGGTATTTTCTGGCTGAAATTGAGGGACGAGCAAAAATCTGATTCAGTGGCTGAGAAAGGACTGCAGATGCTGTTGGATTCTGACCATCCTACACTCGAAGTGAATTTTCTGGAGCTATAGAAGCCCAATTGGTGCGTTCTTAATTGCGTTGGAAAGTAGACATCTTGGACTTTCCAAAAATATGTAATAGTCCATACTTTTCTCGAGATTTGATGGCCCAAACTAGCGTTCAAAGCCAGCCAAAAACTTTCTGGCATAAAACGCCAGAACTGGCATAATTCTTGGCGTTAAACGCCCATTTTGGCACCCAGGGTAGCGTTTAACTCCAACTTGAGGCATATGCATGTGAAAGCTTGAAAGCTCAATCTAAACACTCACCAAGTGGGTCCCAGAAGTGGATTTCTGCACTATCTGCACTTAGTTACCCATTTTCTGTAAACCTAAGTTACTAGTCTAGTATAAAAACTACTTTTAGAGATTCATTTTGTACCTTATGACATTTTACACTTCATATTATATCTTCTACGGCATGAGTCTCTAAACCCCATAGGTGGGGGTGAGGAGCTCTGCTGTGTTTCAATGGATTAATGCAATTACTACTGTTTTCTATTCAATCACGCTTGATTCTATTCTAAGATACTCATTCGTACTTTAATATAGAGAGTGTGATGATCCGTGACACTCATCATTATTCTCAATTCTATGAATGCGTGCCTGACAACCACTTCTGTTCTATCTGAGCTCAACGTAGTCATTGGGCGACAGCTTGAGTGCGTATCTCTTGGATATCTAATACACGGACCGAGTCCATGAGATTAGTATCTTCGTGGTATAGGCTAGAATCATTGGCAGCATTCCTAGGATCCGGAAAGTCTAAACCTTGTCTGTGGTATTCCGAGTAGGATCTGGGAAGGGATGACTGTGACGAGCTTCAAACTTGCGAATGCTGGGCGCAGTGACAGTGTGCAAAAGGACAAGGGTTATATTCCGACGCTAGCAGGAACCGACAGATGATTAGCCGTGCGGTAGCTGTACTTGGTATTTTTCATCCGAGAGGATCATACAGCTTGCCATTGAAGGAAGCTATGCGTGTTTGGAGAAGAAGACAGTAGGAAAGCAGAGATTCAGACGACAGAGCATCTCCGGAACCTCAACATGTTCCTCATTACTGAATCACAAGTACCATCTATTTTATGTTATTTACTTTTCATAAACAAAATCAATTTAATCATTAATCTCCTGACTAAGATTTACAAGATAACCATAGCTTGATTCAAGCCGACAATCTCCGTGGGATTGACCCTTACTCACATAAGGTATTACTTGGACGACCCAGTGCACTTGCTGGTTAGTTGTGCAGAGTTGTGAAAAGTGTGATCACAATTTTGTGCACCAAGTTTTTGGCGCCATTGCTGGGGATTGTTCGAGTTTGGACAACTGACGGTTTATTTTGTTGCTTAGATTAAAAAAAATTTATCTTTCTGGTTTAGAGTCACTAAAATTGAGTCTTCTATTATTGTTTTTGGTTAAAATTTTAAAATTCATATTTTATTTTTTTAAATTATTTTCGAAAATTTTTAAAACCAATAAACTCATAATTTAGTCTTTTGTTTGAGTTTATTTTCATGTTTTAAGTTTTGTGTCAGTTGCATGATTTTATTTTTCTTTCAATTTTTCAAATTATATGTTCTTAGTTCTTTCTTAATCTTCAAGTTGTTCTTGTTTATTTTCCCTGTTTGATCTTTATTTTTTCATGTTTTGTGTCTTTTCTTGTTTTTCTTGTGCAATTTCGAATTATTAGTGTCCAAAGTATAAAAATTCTTTAAGTTTGGTGTCCTTTGTGTTTCTATTTTCTTAAAAATTTCCAAAATTTGTTCTTGGTATTCGTCTTGATCTTCAAAGTGTTTTTGGTGTTCATCTTGACATTCAAACTTTTCTTGTTTGCTTTCTTTGTTTTGATCTAAAAATTCTAAGTTTGGTGTCATTTTATTATTTTTCTCTTTCCTCATTAAATTCAAAAATTCAATAATATATCTTTTCCTTTATTTTCTCATTATTTTCGAACTCCTTAGGTTAACTTAGTCAAAATTTTTAAAATTTGGTAGTTTCTTGTTAGGAAAGTTAAAATTTCAATTTTAAAAATTTATCTTCTTAATTCCTTTTCAAAAAAATTCTTTTTCAAATTTCTTTCATTATTTTTCGAAAATCTCTTATAAAATTTTTCAAAATATTTTTCTTATTCATAGTTTTCGAATTACTTGTACTATTTTATTATTTTTATTGAAAAATTTTAAGTTTGGTGTTTCCTTGTTGAGAAAGTTTCAATCTTCAAATTTTAAAATCATATCTTTTTCAAATTTTTTCTTTCACTTATTTATTTTTACAAGCATCTTTAATTTTAAGACATATCTTTTTCAAAACTCCCTAACCACTTTCTCTCTCTTCATTTTTTTCGAAAATCATATCCAAATTTTTTCAAATCTTTTTAATTAATTAATCATTTTGGTATTCTAATTTTTTTATTTTATTTTTTTTAGTTTTTGAAAATTATATTCTATTTTCCAATTATTTTATTTTATTTTATCTTATTTCCTTTTTAATTCAGTTTATCCTTAATTAAATAAAATAAAAACAAAAATATATTTTATTTGCAATTCACATCATCTCCCTTTCTCCATCATGAGCCTAAGTGGAAATGAACAGTCCAGAAGGACTCTGGAGTCATTTGCTAACCCCACTACTGCTGCATATGGGAGTAGTATCTGTATACCACCCATAAGAGCCAGTAATTTTGAGCTAAACCCTCATCTCATTATCATGGTGCAGCAAAATTGCTAGTATTCCGGTTTTCCACAGGAAGAACCCACTGAGTTTCTGGCACAGTTCTTACAAATTGCTGACACATTACGTGATAAGGAAGTAGATCAGGATGTCTACAGATTATTACTGTTTCTATTTGCTGTAAAAGATCAAGCTAAGAGGTGGTTAAATAACCAACCCACAGCAAGCATAAGAACATGGAAACAGTTATCAGACAAATTCCTGAATCAATATTTTCCTCCAAAAAGGATGACTGATAAACCCATATTTTATGATATATTTTGTGCCTAATTTAAGTGATTTATTCAATCCTTCACTCACTTATTCATATAAATTGTATGGTTTTACTTTCCCTTCCTTATTATGTGATGAATGTGAAAAACATGTTTTCTATGCTTTAAAAGTAATTATTTTAATTACCCTTTATTTCCATTCGATGCCATAATTCGTGTGTTGGGTAGTTTCAGATCTTCTAAGGCAGGAATGACTTAAAGGATGGAAAGAAAACATACAAAAATGGAAAGAAAGCACAAAATGGATTTTTTGAAGAAACTGGCAGTGACGCGGTCGCATGGACGACACGGCCGCATGCCAGCACGAAATGGTAGTGACGCGACCGCATGATTGACGCGGACGCATGACTGAAGCGACCGCGTGGCAAGGAAAACTCCAATTGACGCGACCGCGTGACCCATGCGGACGCATGACAGAGGCCACGTACCAGAAATTACAGAAAACACTCCCAGCGATTTCTGAAGCCCTTTTTGGCCCAAATCCAAGTCCAGAAGGCACAGATAAGAGGTTATGAAGTGAGGGAATGCATCGATTCGGAGGAGAGTCTCTAATTAGTTACTTTTCATGATTTAGAAGTAGTTTTGAGGGAGAGGTTCTCTCCTCTCTCTTTTAGGATTTAGATTTAGGATTTTATTCGCTTTCAGGATTATCTCTTTTTATCAGGTTCAATATTCCCTTTTTATTTATCTTCTCAATTTAGTTTATGAATTCTTCTATGTTACAGATTACTCTTTGAATTAATGTTATTTGAGGTATTTCAGTTTATGATTGCTTTCTTTTATTTATGTTACTGCTGCTTCCAATCTGAAGACATTTTTATTCCAGTAGATTTACTTTTCCCTTTTTGGTCTTGGTTAAGAAATCAGTAACTCAGGAGTTATCAAACTCAAACATGATTGATAATTGTTATCTTTGCTAATTGAATTGAACTTCAATAATCCCAATCTTTTCTTAGGGACTAACTAGGATTTGAAGATCAAACTGATTAGTCACTTGACCTTTCTTTACTTTAAGTAAAGAATAACTGAGTGGAATTAAGATTCAATCTTCATCATCATTGATAAGGATAACTAGGATAAGACTTCTAATTTCTCATACCTTGCCAAAAGTTTATTTTACAGTTATTTATTTACTTTACAGTCTTTTACTTATTTCAATTGTAATTTAAATTACTTGTTTCTCATCTTAAAAACCTCAATTTACAATCTTCATAACCAATAATAATAACATACTTCCCTGCAGTTCCTTCAGAAGATGACCCGAGGTTTAAATACTTTGGTTATCAATTTTTAAGGGGTTTGTTACTTGTGACAACCAAAACATTTGTACGAAGGGATTTCTGTTGGTTTAGAAACTATATCTATAACGCGACTATTTTTACAAAATTCTTTACTAGCAAAAATCCTAACGTCAATGACACAGCTAAGGCTGGACATCCAAGGCTTTAAACAAGAGGATAATGAATCTCTATATAATGCCTGGGAGAGGTACAGAGGGATGCTAAGGAAATGCCCCTCTAAAATATTTTCAGAATGGGTGCAGTTAGACATCTTCTACTATGGGCTTATAGAAAAGGCCCAGATATCTTTAGACCACTCAGCTGGTAGATCTATACATATGAGAAAGACAATTGAAGAGGCTCAAGAGCTCATTGATACAGTTGCTAGAAATCAGCACCTGTACTTAAGTAGTGAATCCTCCATGAAAGAAGAGGCTGAGGCAATATCCACTGAACTTAGTCCTCCAGAACAAATTGTTGAACTCAATCAGCAACTATTTTCTATAACAAAACAGTTAGCAGAATTTAAAGAGATGCGGCAAGAAACCAAAGATGCTAACCAGAATATGGAAAAATAATTAAATCAGACAAGACAGAAGCTATCTAAATAGATAACAGAAGAATGCCAAGCTGTTCATTTAAGGAGTGGGAAGACATTGAATACTTCAACTCAAGGCAGAAGAAAGCCAAGAAAGGAACAACTGACAGAGGATGACCAACCCACTACCCAAAATCCCTCTAAGGACAGTGAGAGCCCAGAGAGGAATGATTCTGGCGTTCAAATGCCAGAAAAGGGTGAAAAAGTGGCGTTAAACGCCCAATGGGTAGCCAAATCTGGCGTTCAAACGCCGGAAAACGGTGGCAATCTGGCGTTAAATGCCCATGCAGCACCCACTTCTGGCGTTCAAACGCCAGTAAGGGGTCAGACACCTACAAGTGCTGATAACAACCCCCTTAAGCAGGCTTCTCCAACCCCTCCTGTAGGAAATAAGCCTGCAGTAACTAAGGTTGAAGAATATAAAGCCAAGATGCCTTATTCTCAGAAACTCCGTCAAGCGGAATAGGATAAACAATTTGCCGCTTTGCAGACTATCTCAGGACTCTTGAAATAAAGATTCCGTTTGCAGAGGCACTTGAGCAAATACCCTCTTATGCTAAGTTCATGAAAGAGATCTTAAGTCATAAGAAGGATTGGAGAGAAACTGAAAAAGTTTCCTCACTAAAGAATGCAGTGTAGTCATTCTGAAAAGCTTACCAGAGAAGCTTAAAGATCCCGAAAGCTTTATGATACCATGCACATTAGAGGGTGCTTGTATGAAGACAGCTCTATGTGATATTGGGGCAAGTATCAACTTAATACCTGCATCCACTATCAAAAAGCTTGGTTTGACTGATGAAGTTAAACCAACCCGGATATGCCTCTAACTTGCTGATGGCTCCATTAAGATTCCATCAGGTGTAATTGAGGACATGATTATCAAGGTTGGGCCATTTACCTTTCACACTGACTTTATAGTACTGGAAATGGAGGAGCATAAGAGTGCAACTCTGATTCTAGGAAGACCTTTCCTAGCAACTGGATGAACCCTCATTGATGTCCAAAAAGGGGAGATAACCCTAAGAGTCAATGAGGATGAATTCAAGTTGAATGCTGTCAAAGCTATGCAGCATCCAGACACATCAAAAAACTGCATGAGCGTTGATATTATTGACTCCTTGGTGGAAGAGGTCAATATGACTGAGAGTCTCGAATCAGAGCTAGAGAATATTTTTCAAAATGTTCAGCCTGATCTGGAGGAACCAGAGAAAATAGAAGAACCTCTGAAAACTCCTCAGGAAGAGGAGACGCCTCCTAAACCCGAGCTCAAACCACTGTCACCATCCCTGAAATATGCATTTCTGAGAGAAAATGATACTTTTCCTGTGATCATCAGCTCTACTTTTAAACCACAATAAGAGAAAGCATTAATTTAGGTGCTAAGGACACACAAGACAGCTCTTGGGTGGTCCATAAGTGATCTTAAGGGCATTAGCCCAGCCAGATGCATGCACAAGATCCTATTGGAGGATGATGCTAAGCCAGTGGTTCAACCACAGAGGCGGCTGAATCCAGCCATGAAGGAGGTGGTGCCGAAAGAGGTCACTAAGCTACTAGAGGCTGGCTGATAGCCCCTGGGTGAGCCCTGTCCAAGTTTTCCCCAAGAAGGAAGGCATGACAGTGGTTCATAATGAAAAAAATGAACTGATTCTTACAAGAACAGTTACCGGGTGGTGTATGTGTATTGTCTGCAGAAGACTCAATACAGCCACCAGAAAGGATCATTTTTCTTTACCATTCATAGACCAGATGCTAGAGAGACTAGCAGGTCATGAATACTACTGCTTTTTGGATGGCTATTCAGGTTACAACCAAATTGCAGTAGATCCTCAGGACCAAGAGAAAACAGCATTCACATGTCCTTCTGGAGTATTTGCCTACAAAAGGATACCATTTGGTCTGTGCAATGCACCTGCAACCTTTTAGAGGTACATGATCTCTATCTTCTCTAATATGGTAGAGAAATTTCTGAAAGTCTTCATGGATGACTTCTCAGTATTTGGAGACTCATTCAGCTCCTGTCTTGACCATCTAGCACTTGTTCTGAGAAGGTGCCAAGAGACTAACCTGGTTTTAAACTGGAAAAAATGTCACTTCATGGTGACTGAAGGAATTGTCCTTGGGCACAAAATTTCAAATAAGGGAATAGAGGTGGATCAAGCTAAGGTAGAGGTAATTGAAAAATTACCACCACCTACCAATGTTAAGGAAATCAGAAGCTTTCTGAGGCATGCAGGATTCTATAGGAGGTTTATAAAGAATTTTTCAAAAATTACAAAACCTCTGAGCAATCTGCTAGCTGCTGACACGCCATTTATCTTTGACACAGAGTGTCTGCAGGCATTTGAGACTCTGAAAGCTAAGCTGGTCATAGCACCAGTCATTTCTGCACCAGAGGCATGACAAGCTTCTGCATGTCATTTATTATGCTAGCCGTGTTTTAAATGACGCGCAGAAGAATTACACAACCACAGAAAAGGAGTTGCTTGCAGTAGTTTATGCCATTGACAAGTTCAGGTCTTATTTAGTAGGATCAAAAGTGATTGTGTACACTAACCATGCTGCTCTAAAATATCTCCTCACAAAGCAGGATTCAAAACCCAGACTCATAAGATAGGTGTTGCTTCTGCAAGAGTTTGATATAGAGATAAGAGACAGAAAAGGGACAGAGAACCAAGTAGCAGATCACCTGTCCCGGATAGAACCAGTAACAGGAGCATCCCTCCCTCCTACTGAGATCTCTAAAACCTTTCCGGATGATCAACTCTTTGCCATTCAGGAAGTACCGTGGTTTGCAGACATTGCAAACTATAAAGCTATGAGATTCATACCTAAGGAGTACAGTAAGCAGCAAATGAAAAAATTGGTTACTGATGAAAAGTACTACTTATGGGATGAACCATATCTCTTTAAGAGCTTTGCAGACGGAATGATCCATAGATGCATGCCTAGAGAAGAGACACAGAAAATCCTATGGTATTGCCATGGATCACAATATGGAGGACATTTTGGAGGTGAGCGAACAACCACAAAGGTTCTCCAATGTGGCTTCTACTGGCCTACTCTCTATAAAGACTCCCGAGAGTTTGTACGTAATTGTGATAGTTGCCAGAGAGCTGGTAATCTGCATCACGGTTATGCCATGCCTCAGTAAGGGATCTTAGAGATTGAGTTGTTTGATGTATAGGGTATTGACTTCATGGGGCCTTTTCCACCATCATACTCAAACACTTATATTCTGGTGGCAGTAGACTATGTATCTAAATGGGTAGAGGCAATTGCAACACCCACTACTGATACTAAAATAGTGATGAAGTTCCTCCAGAAGCATATCTTCAGCAGGTTCGGTGTCCCTAGGATACTAATCCGTGATGAAGGCACTCATTTCTGCAATAAATAGCTTGACTCTGCTCTGGTCCGATATGGAATTAACCATAAAGTGGCCACTCCATATCATCCACAGACAAATGGGCAGGCTGAAGTCTCAAATAGAGAACTAAAACGAATCCTGGAACGGACTGTAAGTACCCGTAGAAGGGATTGGGCAAGAAGTCTGGATGATGCTCTGTGGGCATACAGAATAGTATTCAAGACCCCTATAGGATCCTCTCCATACCAGCTTGTGTATGGAAAAGCATGTCATCTACCAGTGGAACTGGAACACAAGGCCTACTAGGCAACCAGGTTCCTAAACCTTGATGCTAAGGTAGCTAGAGAGAAGAGATTAGTCCAGTTGAATGAGCTGGAGGAGTTCAGACTCAATGCTTTCAAAAATGCTAAAATTTATAAAGAGAAATCAAAAAGATGGCATGACAAAAGATTGTCATCTCGAGTCTTTGAGCCAGGACAGAAAGTCCTACTATTTAACTCTAGGCTCAGATTGTTCCCGGGAAAATTGAAATCCCGGTGGAGGGGACCATATGTGATTACAAGCGTGTCACCATATGGATATGTAGAGCTTTAAGATGTTGATTCTGACAAAAAATTCATTGTTAATGGATAGAGAATCAAACATTATCTTGAAGGAAATGTTGAGCAAGAATGCTCAAAACTGAGACTAAATTAACAGCTCAGTAAAAGTCTAGCTAAAGACAGTAAAGAAGCGCTTGCTGGGAGGCAAGCCAGCCATTACAAAAAAATTAGATGTTTATAACAATTATATAAGTCCATTTAATTTTATTATTCATGTTTGTTAATGCTTTTTCAATAAACAAGTCAAGGAAATAAAGGTTCAGAACATAAAGCAGAGGAATCACAGAGAAAAAGAGCTCATTGGCGTTAAAACGCCAGTAAAGAGGCAATTTGGGCGTTAAACGCCAGAATGGCTACCATTCTGGTCGTTTAACGCCAATAAAGATATCATTATGGGTGTTAAATGCCAGAATGGGCAGCATTCTGGGCGTTTAACGCCAGAATTGGCAGCATTCTGGGCGTTCAGAAAAACGCCCAGTAAAGAAGGACTGCATTTGTTTCCAATTGAATTTTTTCAAATTTTCATGTTTTAAATCGAAATTTTCTGCATCCAAACATTACAAACATTCATTTTTTAATTTCCATTCACAAAAATTTATAATCTTATAAATTCTTCTTGATTCTTTTTTCAACTCTTTTCAATTCCTTTTTAAAAACTCATTCATATTTCCAATTTCTTTTCAAATCTTTTTAACTCATTCATGTCATCTTTTATTTCTTAGATGTATAAACAAAAATTCAGATCCAACTTCCTCATATCTTTTTCATATCTCTTAAATTTTGAAAACAATCTTCTCTTTTTTTTTTCCATATCATGTTTATCTTTTATCAATTATATCTTTCAAATCATATCTTTTTCTAAAAATTTCGAACCCCTACCCTCCCTTCTCTCTATTTATAAATTCGGCGATCCTCTTTACTCTATCATTCAAATCCTTCTCTCCCTCTATTCGTCTTCTTTCTATTTATTTTGCTTGAGGGCAAGTAAATCTCTAAGTTTGGTGTGATTTCTGTGATCTCTGAGATAAAACAAACCAATCTCATGGCACCCAAAGGAAGACAAACCGCTTCAAGAGAGAAGAAAGAAAGTAATTCAAAACCACGATGGATGCATGAGAACTTCTGCAGCAAAGAACATGCAGACCATTATTTCAAGATTGTGAGCAGAAGATCAGTGATCCCAGAAGTTAGGTTCAATCTGAAAGAAGATGAATACCCGGAGATCCAAGAGCAAATTCAAAACAGGGGCTGGGAAGTCCTGGCTAATCCTGAGATACATGTTGGAAGAAACATGGTCCAAGAATTTTATGCAAATCTGTGGATGACAGAAAAGCAAAGATTAGAAGGAACTGCTTTCTACTCCTTTCGGACTATGGTCAGAGGGAAGGTTATTTACTTCCACTTTGACAAAGTGAGAGAGGTTCTTAAACTTCCTCAACTACAAGATGATCCAGAGTACTTTAATAGGAGAATGGCCAAGGACAAAAGGCTAGATCAAGTTCTAGAGGATATATGCCTCCCTGGAACCAAGTAGATTACTAATTCAAAAGGTGTCCCAAACCAACTAAAGAGAGGTGATCTCAAACCAGTTGCTAGAGGTTGGTTGGATTTTATTGGGCGTTCTATACTCCCAACCAGCAACCGATCTGAAGTCACTGTCAAGAGAGCAGTGATGATTTACTGTATTATACTGGGGAAGGAGGTAGAGATTCATCAGCTGATCCCTATTGAAATTTACATGTTTGCAAACAAGGAATCCACTGAGGCCAAATTGGCCTACCCAAGCTTGATTAGTCTGTTATGCAAAGATACGGGGGTACAGATGGGTGTGGATGAATACATTGCAGTTGAACGCTCAATCACCAAAAAAGTGATGGATGGACCTCAAATTCAGGATAACCTCATCAAGAGGGGGGCGCATGAGCTCCTCCCAGAAATTCCTCAATTTGATTATTGGGCCCGCTTAGAAGCATCTATCACCAAGCTGCAAGAAGCTATGAATCAACTCAAAGAAGAGCAGCAGAATCAAAATAGCATGCTCTGCAAAATGCTCATAGAACAAGAGAAACAAGGGCATGAAATACAGGAGCTAAAGCGTCAGAAGCTGTCCCTTGAAGAGTTAGACGTCCCACAGATTGAAGGAGCACCTACCCCTCAAAATCAAGGTTGTTGAGTCCTAACTCTGTGATAACTTTTATTATTAGAAACTTATTTTAAGAGTTACATAAGCATTAGTATTAGAGTCATTTATTTTTATGTCTTTAATTTCCTTCCTTTTATTATTATTTGTCTGCTTTTATGTTTATTTTATGTCTTATTTTTATTCCATGATCAATAAAGTTTAGAGTCCATGTCTTAAAGTTATGAATGATTCCATAAATCCCTCACCTTTCTTAAATAAAAAATGTTTTTATTTGCAAAAGAACAAGAAGTGCATAGCTTCGAAATTTATCTTGAAATTAGTCTAATTATTTTGATGTGGTGGCAATACTTTTTGTTTTCTGAATGAATGCTTGAACAGTGCATATTTTTGAATTTATTGTTTATGAATGTTAAAAATTGTTGGCTCTTGAAAGAATAATGAAAAAAAGAGAAATGTTATTGATAATCTGAAAAATTACAAAAATTTATTCTTGAAGCAAGAAAAAGCAGTGAAAAACAAAGCTTGCAAAAAAAAAGAGAAGGAAAAAGAAAAAGCAAGCAAAAAAAGCCAATAACCCTTTAAACCAAAAGGCAAAGGTAAAAAGGATCCAAGGCTTTGAGCATTAATGGATAGGAGGGCCCAAAGGAATAAAATCCTGGCCTAAGTGGCTAAATCAAGCTGTCCCTAACCATGTGCTTGTGGCATGAAGGTCCAAGTGAAAAGCTTGAGACTGAGTGGTTAAAGTCATGGTCTAAAGCAAAAGAGTGTAATTAAGAGCTCTGGGTACCTCTAACTGGGGACTCTAGCAAAGCTGAGTCACAATCTAAAGAGGTTCACCCAGTCATGTGTCTGTGGCATTTATGTATCCGGTGGTAATACTGGAAAACAAAATGCTTAGGGTCACGGCCAAGACTCATAAAGTAGTTGTGTTCAAGAATCAACATACTAAACTAGGAGAATCAATACCCTTTTTGGCATTGTTTTTAGTATGTTTTTAGTATGTTTTAATTACTTTTTATTATATTTTTATTAGTTTTTATTTAAAAATTACATCTCTGGACTTTACTATAAGTTTGTGTGTTTTTTTGTAATTTCAGGTATTTTCTGGCTGAAATTGAGGAACCTGAGCAAAAATCTGATTCAGAGGCTGAGAAAGGACTGCAGATGCTGTTGGATTCTGACCCTCCTGCAGTCGAAGTGGATTTTCTAGAGCTACAAAAGCCCAATTGGTGCGCTCTCAATTGCGTTGGAAATTAGACATCTTGGGCTTTCCAGAAATATATAATAGTCCATACTTTGTCCGAGATTTGATGGCCCAAACTGGCGTTCAAAACCAGCCAAAAACTTTCTGGCATAAAACGCCAGAACTGGCATAATTCTTGGCGTTAAACACCCATTTTAGCACCCAGGGTGGCGTTTAACTCCAACTTGAGGCATATGCACGTGAAATCTTGAAAGCTCAGTCCAAACACTCACCAAGTGGGTCCCGAAAGTGGATTTCTGCACTATCTGCACTTAGTTACTCATTTTCTGTAAACCTAAGTTACTAGTCTAGTATAAAAACTACTTTTAAAGATTCATTTTGTACCTTATGACATTTTACACTTCATATTGTATCTTCTACAGCATAAGTCTCTAAACCCCATAGGTGGGGGTGAGGAGCTCTGCTATTTTTTAATGGATTAATGCAATTACTACTGTTTTCTATTCAATCACGCTTTATTCTATTCTAAGATACTCATTCGTACTTCAATATAGAGAGTGTGATGATCCGTGACACTCATCATTATTCTCAATTCTATGAATGCGTGTCTGACAACCACTCCCGTTCTATCTGAGCTCAACGTAGTCATTGGGCGACAGCTTGAGTGCGTATCTCTTGGATATCTAATACACGGACCGAGTCCATAAGATTAGTATCTTCGTGGTATAGGCTAGAATCATTTGCAGCATTCCTAGAATCCGGAAAGTCTAAACCTTGTCTGTGGTATTTCGAGTAGGATCTGGAAAGGGATGACTGTGACGAGCTTCAAACTTGCGAATGTTGGGCGCAGTGACAGTGTGCAAAAGGACAAGGATTCTATTCCGACGCTAGCAGGAACCGACAGATGATTAGCCGTGCGGTAGCTGTACTTGGTATTTTTCATCCGAGACGAGAAATCCAATAGTTGAATAGCCGTGCAGAGATCGTACCTGGTATTTTTCATCCGAGAGGATCATACAGCTTGCCATTGAAGGAAACCATGCGTGTTTGGAGAAGAAGACAGTAGGAAAGCAGAGATTCAGACGACAGAGCATCTCCAGAACCTCAACCTGTTCCTCATTACTGAATCACAAGTACCATCTATTTTATGTTATTTACTTTTCATAAACAAAATCAATTTAATCATTAATCTCCTGACTAAGATATACAAGATAACCATAGCTTGATTCAAGCTGACAATCTCCGTGGGGTCGACCCTTACTCACGTAAAGTATTACTTGGACGACCCAGTGCACTTGTTGGTTACTTGTGCGGAGTTGTGAAAAGTGTGATCACAATTTCTTGCACCAGTAGGCGCGACAATGGCAAAGCAATCTTGCTGAAATCTTTAATAAAGCGCCTGTAAAATCCTGCATGTCCCAAAAACGAGCGGACCTCCCTCACAGATGAGGGGTGAGGTAAAGTGGTGATAACATCAACCTTGGCCGGGTCTACAGAAATGCCTTCCTTAGACACTACATGTCCTAACACTATACCTTGTCTTACCATAAAGTGACATTTTTCAAAATTCAAGACAAGGTTAGTGTCAACACATCTAGCTAAGACCTTGGCCAAGTTCTCTAAGCAACAATAAAATGAAGTTCCATAAACACTGAAGTCATCCATAAAGACTTCCAGACAATTCTCCATTAGATCAGAAAAAACACTCGTCATACACCGCTGAAAAGTAGCAGGTGCATTGCATAGTTCAAATGGCATCCTTTCGTAAGCAAAGGTGCCAAAAGAACAAGTGAATGTGGTATTTTCTTGATCCTCAGGGACAATGTGAATCTGGAAGTAACCAGTGAATCCATCAAGAAAGCAATAATGGGATTTACCTGCCAAACGGTCCAACATCTGATCGATAAAGGGCAAAGGGTAGTGGTCCTTCCTTGTAGCGGTGTTCAATCTTCTATAATCGATGCACACTCACCACGCATTTTATACTCTCTTGGTGACCACTTCACCATCATCCTTTTTAACCACAGTTATGCCTGATTTCTTGGGAGCAACCTGGACCGGTCTCACCCACTCACTGTCAGAAATTGGGTATATGATACCTGCCTCAAGTAGCCTAGTGACCTCCTTCTTTACCACATCAAGGATGGTCGGGTTGAGCCTCCTTTGTGGTTGCCTAACCGGCCGAGCTCCCTATTGGAGAAAGATACGATGCATGCACTTGCGGGGGTCAATCCCCACAATATCGGCTAGGCTCCAACCAATTGCCTTCTTGTACTTTCTTAGAACATCTAGGAGCTTTCCTTCTTCTTCACTAGAAACCTCACTAGCAATAATGACTGGAAACTTTTGGTTGTCCTCTAAGAAAGCATACTTCAAATGAGATGAAAGAGGCTTCAGTTCACTCTTTGCCTCAAGCTGAGGTTCTTTTTCAACAAGCTCACGGAGTTCATTTTCAACAACTTTCTCTTGTTCACCCTCTTGGTCATCCGTTCCTTCAACAATAGGGTAGCATAACTTGTTGTGGTCTTCTTTTCATACTTCTACCACCACTTCATCGATTACATCACATCGGAGAACAGAATGCTCTTTGGGAGGGTGCTTCATGGCTTCTTACAAATTGAACTTGATAGTCTTGTCTCCGACCTCAAAGGAATATGTGCCGGTGAAGGCATCTAACTTGAATTTAGAGGTCTTAAGGAAGGGTCTACCACGTAGAACGGAGGATGAGCTTCTATTTTCTGTTGGAGGTATTTCAAGGATGTAAAAGTCAACCGGAAAGACCAAGTCCTTGATCACCACAAGTACATCTTCTGTTATTCCCATCACAGTGATCACACTTTTATCGGCTAAGGCAAACTTCGCCGCCGACTTCTTTAATGGAGCTAAATTCAACTGCACGAAGATAGAGAGTGGCATGAAAAGTGCGCCCACCAATACGACAAGGCCCAGGGTCACCACATTTTTTTGGAATTGGCTCCATCAAGAAAGAAATTGAACTACCCAAGGATAATGCCTCCAACTCTCCTATCCTGTCCTTGTGTGTACACAAGTCTTTCAAAAATTTTGCATACTTCGGTATTTGTTGGATAGCATCAAGAAGTGGTATGGTTACCTCAACTTTCTTGAACACTTGAAGCATGTTTAAATAGAATTCTAGAGTCTTCTTTGCTTTCTTCACCATGGAAGGGAATGGGATAGGAATGGACTCATCCACTATAGCTTTCCTCTTGGGTTCCTTAAGGCTTACTCCTTCTTCCTCATGCATTTTGTCTACCTTATCTTCTTCATGCGGAGCTTCAACAACCACTTCTTCCTCATGAATGTCTTCCATGACCCTAGGAGGTATCTCCTCCAATGTAGTTCCCGACCGTAGAGTGATGGCATTGAGACCGCCCTTGGGGTTTGGAAGGGGTTGGGATGGAAAGTTAGAAGAGCTTGAGGGTTGGTTGGTGTTGTTGTTGGAGGTGCAGGACATGGATAACCTTGAAATCATGTTAGTGAGATTGGCTAGTTGAGCACTCATGTTTCTCCTCTTGTTTCTCCATGGTAGCTCTAAGCTCATCAACTTGATTGTTGGAAGATGAAGAGGCTTGGTTGGATTGTTGCCTATGGTGTGGTGCTTGGTATTTGGTGTAGTTGTTTTGGTTTTGGTTGTGGTAATTTTGGTTGGCTTGGTAGTTGTTGTTGTTATGGTTGTATTGAGATGAAGATTGGTTGTTGTGATAGTAAGAAGAAGAGTTATTCCATCTTTGGTTTTGATTGTTCCCTTGTGTATTATCCCTCAACCCTTGATTTTGATTACTACCATGAGAGTAGTTGTTTTGGCTTTGAGAAGGATAGGGCGGACGGTTGTTGTAATTCACATTGGCCACAACAAGGGCATGCTCCTCTTAAATTTAATGACATTGATCGGTGTAATGTGTGGTGCTAGAGCACAAACCACAAATTCTAGGAGGGCTTTCAAGTTGAGCAACTTGGGGTGGGGCTTGGATGGCTTGGATGGAGTAGTATTCCTTCTTTTTGTATTTGCGTGAGGATAGTGGTCATATCCCCCAGCGCCTTGGTTAAGCTTGCTTCGAAAGGGGATGGTTCTACCACACCCTTGAGAGGATTACTTCTCACCCTTACATGTTGTGTAGCCTCGGCAACATCATTTATCAAGCTCCAAGCTTCTCCTTCCATCTTATTTTTTGAAAGAGAACCACCACTAGAAGCGGTGAGCAATCTTCTATCTTCCGCACAAAGACCTCCGGTGAAGTAACTAATGAGCAAGTGAGTGTTCAATCCATGGTGTGGACAAGATTCCAATAGCCTATTGAACCGAGTCTAATACTCATACAAACTCTCTTGGTCCTTTTGCATTATACCCGAGATCTCCTTCCGGATGTAGTCGGTATTCTCCGGTGGAAAGAATTTATCTAGAAACTCTCTTCTCAAGAAATCCCAATTGGTCACAATCTCATCCGGTTGCAAATAGAACCATGTCTTTGCTTGCCCTTCAAGAGAGAAAGGGAAGGCAAAAACTATAATAGCCACCTCATCGGCTCCATGCCTTCGAGCCGTAGAACAAGCAACTTGAAATTCTCTTAGATGTCTGATGGGGTCTTGACCCGGTAACCCGTGATATTTAGGAAGTAGATTTATCAAGCTACTCTTCAACTCAAAGTTTGGATCAAGGTTGCGATACCCTTCTTGCAAAGGTTGAAGTATGATATCCGGAGCCCCTTGCTCATGCAAAGTGATCCGTCGTGGCTCTGCCATGTATGGTTTACCTATAGGATGCAAAGATGTATTAGTAGTGCCAACAGAAGAATAGGAAGTAACAGACTCCAAGTCACTCTCGGTATCGTCTAGTGATTCGGTATGTTCCTCAAGAGAGGCCAAAGCACTGGCTGTATAGTCCAACCGCCGTCTAGCTTGCCGAGTGTGTAACAAAGTTCTTTCAATCTCAGGGTCAAACTCGGCTAAGCTAGAATTCGGTTGAGACCGAGTCATCGAGCTTGGGAGTCATAGCACACATACAAAAGAAATCTAAACTATAGCTAAGCATTGAAAGCAAGTAAACTATCTACACTATTCACATATTCACATAACCAATATCAAGGCATATGTTGCAACCACTCCCCGGCAACGACGCCAAAAATTTGATCGGAGGAATACCGTCGGTAAGGAATTTCACAAGATTTTTGCGTTGCAAGTATAGCCCTCAACCGAAAAATAATCCGCGAATCAAATTTTGAAGGAATTGGTTGTCACAAGTTCAACCCTAATAAAAGTAACCGAAGTATTCAAACCTCGGGTCGTCTCACAAGGAATGGGCAAACATGTGCATGAACATTGGTTAGAATTCCGGGGTTGCAAGTCATGAGCAAGAAATTAAACTAAGAATCCTAACAAGCAAGTAATCTTGAAGTGCAAGAAACTAATTCAAGTGAGTAAAGCAAGATGTGAGCAATTCCAAACTAATAAGATAACATCCAATATAATTCTGCTCTAAAACTAAACAAATAACTATAACTAAGACAAAGCAATTAGGATTTTTGGGTTTTCAAATATGAATAATAAAAGCAACTCTTAGCTAGACATGGGAATTGGGGTCACCATCCTTGTCTAATAACCATATCTTGACAATTATGAGGAACCAAACTCATTAAGTTTACTTCTATACTTGAAGTATATTAAATGGTTTAGTCAACATCAACCCATAAGGTCCAACCTAGCTACTAATTGACTTAGTAGTAGGCTAGTGTCAATGGTTATCAAATTGACCACTAAAGGTTTCCAAATCATCAAATCCATTAGACCCAATGACTCAAGTTTATCCAATTCCCTTAGCCTAGGCCAAGAGTAAAGAGAACTACTCTATAATCAAAGGAAACATTTCATCAAACACATGGTAAGCATTACTAAAAGACATATTCAAATTGCAACTAAATTGAAATTAACAAGTACCCACTAACAATTATCAATGTAAATTCACTCAATCAACATAATTAATCATGAAAATCATCAATATAACATTAACAATTCAAGATCCATAAGATTCACAAAATGGGTAGAAAATGACAAGTGACAAGAAAACATAAATCTAACACAAGATTTAAACAAAATTATACTAAGGAATTCAAATTAAGCAATCAAAACTAGTAATCAACAAGATCCAATTCAGAATTCAACAAGAGAAGATCAAATCAAACTAGATCTAGAGAAGAACAAGGGTTTCTCTCTCTGGAAGAACAAAAACCTAAAAACTAGCTAAAAATTGTGTCTTAGTGTGAATGAATGATCCCCCCTTTCCCCCTAGCATCTTTGGGTCTTTTCCATGCAGAACCAGCTTGAATTTGGGCCTCTTGAGCCTCAGAAATTGCCAGGCACGATTTCCTTTAATGAGGTCATGTGCAGCTTGTCGCGCGTACGCGCCATGCGTGCGTGCGCGCCGATTGATTTTGCGATCCACGCGTGCGCACCATGTACGCGTGCGTGCCGGTGTGGATTTCTCTAATCTGCGTAGATGCGCCGATCTACGCGCGCCACTTCCAGCTGTCCACATCCACGCGTGCGCGCGAGGTGCGCATGCGCGCCCATGCTGAAATTCCCAAAATCCAAATCTTCATGTTCCTTCCACTTGTGCATGCTTTCTTTCTCTTTTCTAGGTCATTCTTGCCCTATAAATTCTGAAATCACTCAACAAATACGTCACGGCATCGAATGGTAATAAAAGGAGATCAAAATATAGTAATTCTAAGGTAAAAAAAGCATGTTTTCCATCATGAAGCAATATTAGGAAGAGAACACAAAACCATGCAATTTTTGTGAATAAGTGTGAAAAATATTGACAAAACCCCCCAAATTCTACACAATATAAACCACAAAATTGGGGTTTATCAAGAATCCATGGGCTTTGTCCTAATTTTACATTGGTAAGGTGAGAATTCTTTAACCCTTGTGAAATTGTGTATATAGAAAACCTTATATTGATTTAGTGGTGTTTATATATTATTAGATTGAATTATATGTATTGGTGGCAAATTTATGGAGTTGAAAGCTTGAGCTTCGGATTTGGTAGCTGAATTTTCTGTTTGGAGAGGTTTGGAGCCTTAGTTTTTGTGGAATAGTGGTGAATTGTAACGTTCTGAGCTAGGGAGAAATCGACTAAGGTATGGTTTTGATTTTTCGTAGATAATATATAATGCTGTATGAAAACTTAGGCTAGATGACTATAGGATAAGTTGAATATGTGTTTGGAGCATGTTTAATTATTTTAGTTGTCAATGTATGTTAAAATAATGAGTTATGGTCAGATGGATGATTCATTGATGGGAATGTGGTTGGTGTTGGTAAAATAGATTGATGATTGATGATTTTGTTGCTAATGGATGCGGATTGTGAATGTAAACATATGAATGTTGATAAATTGATAATTGTGTTTTGTATATTTGAGAATTTGTGGAATGAAGTAGTTCAAATTTAGGCATGGTTGGTTGTGATTGAATATGGAGCTGTGTTGGGTATGTTTGGAGTCATTTTGAAATGTAGAACTTTTGTTTTGGTAAAGGAAATTGGTGAGATAGAGGTTTAGAAATCTTTGGTAAAAACTTGGTTTTTGACTAAACTTGTGCGGGCCATAACTTGGCTTCTGGAACTTCAATTTCTTTTAAACTTGCTTTATAACAAAACTTGATCCGTGAAGTTTACACCATTCAAAGAACGGGTGAAAATATTTTAAAATGAGAAAGTTATGCCCATCGAAAGTTTAGAGTGTAAAGCTGAAATTTTGCGGCCTTCAAGATTTTTCCAACTCTGCATAACCCGTACGCGAGCCTCCCACACGGCATGGGTGTTCGGTTCGGGTTAGCTATCCCACGTACGCAAGAGGTTGTGTGCGTACGCGTGCAGGGGAGAAATGCACCCACGCGTACGCCAGACCCCTGTTTTCAGCAAAGTGAATTTTATGTTTTAAAATCTAATTTCGAACCTCTAAACCTCTATTTTTACTCTTTTAGACCCTAGATATTATTTTTAAGTGTAGTGATGAGATTAAGCTATGAAAAGGAGGTTACTTGAAAGTAAAGAAAGGTTTGGAATGATACATTGGGGTTGAGGAAGTGCAGAATTGATGATGATGTATAATTAATGACAGAATTGAGAATGATAAGATTTGATTCGTGATGTGACTGTATTGAGAGGTGGATGTTGAGATTGGCGCTGATTATGTATGGCCGGAATGGCCGAGATGGCAAGGTCTGGGTGTGATCCCACCTGTGAGTTAACTGAAAACTTTATCGAGTGGAAAGTTGAGGATGGAGGATTCCCTCTCTTGTCATGATGTGAATGTGGGGAAGTGGAAAGGCACTCTCCTTCGTATCATTTTCCCCCACATCTTTCTCTGGTTGTAAGGTAGAAAGGCACACTCCTTCGATGTGGAATGGCACTCTCCTTCCTAATTCCTCCAGGAGAAGGTGGAAAGGCACACACTTCTTTGATGTGGAAAGGCACTCTCCTTCGTTTGTGTTCCTTCTGGGGATGTGCAACCTAGAGACCATATCCGGGTTAGCTACTAGATGTGTCAAATTTTGGCAATTTAACTGACATGTGAGCTCACGGCCAATAGGATAGACTTCCATCATATGCATATGTTTGAATTGCTTGCTTGCGCTTTAATTAGGAATGCCTATATGAACTTAATATGCTTATTTGATCGTGAGTGTTGCGTTGTTCTGCTTGTATGTCATTCAATAACTTTTCTTCAAGACTCCTAGATAAACTTCCTTTTCAACTATATTATATGATTTTTTTTACTTTTAGAGATCATAATACCTTGCCACCTCAGTTTTATAACTTAAGCATAAAACTCTGTGCGGTAGGGCGTTACATCATGAGAACAAACGCTGATAGTGGAGACTCTCATTGAAACACTACTAGTGTCTGATGGAGGGTGGGAGAGGAGAACCAAGAGATTCTTAGGGTGTGTTTGGTTTGTATTTTTATTTTCTATTTTTATTTTTAATATTTTCTATTTTTAGAATTTTGTGAAGAAAAAAGAAAAAACAGGACGTAAAAATAAAAAATAGGATTTTATTATTTTTACTATTTTCTCTTTTTCCTTTTCAGAATCCAAAAAACAAAAAACACTAAAAATAAAAAATAAAAGTGGAAACCAAATGCACTTTTAACAGCTGATTGAAAATTATGAATGAATTTTACTTAGGATTTAGGACACAAGAAAGAAGGATTTGATTTGGGATGGGATTAGAAGATTGGGGATGGGCTTGCCAGCCAGCCCTGCCCCGCCCTGCTAAGGTCTGCGAACTAAGCATTGAGGGTTTGGCAGGTTTTGTTTGGTAACAGACTTAATTTTTCAGCCCATTTCACTTTTCTCTACGAGTTAAATGAACCAATTTGGCAATTTTTGATCTATTTGCCAACTCTGTTGTTGAACGTATTTTTCTTTGAGAAGTTTACTGTTACTGAAGCACACTCTTTGTAAGTTAAGTATTAATACTAGTCTTGGTTGATGTTTTATTCTTTTTTTAATTCTAATAATGAGTAAACCACTAATTTCGCACCTAAATTATCATAACGCTAACAAAAATGACCCCTTGTTTATAATGATCCAACTTCTAGCATCTTATGAGCATACTAAAAGTAAGGTGTTACTACCTATGCCCCTATAACTCTAACTCTTTATTAAATAAAATATGAGTCTGATTCGTTGTTGATACGTAAGCATCTTTTCTCTATCTTCTATTTATTTTAGATAAAAATTTATTGAGTTTTAATTAAATTTTAGTGTTTGAAACCTCTTGGATGCTACTTTGAGTTGCTTTAATGTTTCAATTATTTCAGGTGAAGTTTTGATTGGTTTGGCAAAGTTTGTGTCCAAGAAAAGAGAAGAGTTTGGAATCTGCCAAGCTGGTGCTAAACACAGACCTGGGCATTTAGCGCCAGCAAGCCAGAAAAGCAAGGGAGATCTCTCCCCGCTAGTGTGTTAAACGCCTAGCCTGACGTTTAGCGCCAACCAGTCAGAATTGAAAGAGGAGTTTCTGCCCCCTAGGGCGCTAAGCGCCGATCCACTTTCCCCAAAGGAGCATCTTTAGATGGATTTGGATTTTAATTGTTATATTTTATTTTGTTTTAGTTATTTTTATTTACAAACAAAATCTTTTAGATTTAGAATTTATTATTTTATTTTAGTTTGAAATCAAATTAGGAGATATAAAAGGGAAAAGATTTGGCCCTTCAGGGGGATCTTCTCATTTAGGCACTTTCACATTTTCTGATCCCTAGTTTTCTCTCTGAGTCATGAGCCACTAAATCTCTTTAGTTAAGGTTAGGAACTCTATTTGTTTCTATGGATTAACACTATTATCATTCTATTTTAATTAATGCATTGATTCAGTTTCAAGGATTACTTTCGTTCTTCATCTCTTGAATCTGTGTATATCGGAAGAATAACCTTTATTCTATATGAATTCTTGTTGATTCTTGGAAAAGTTATCTCACTTGAATACTAGCTTGAAAGTAAACTCCTCCTAAACTACTAATTACTTGGACTTAACGGGATACGTGACATATAATCCTCTTATATTTGGTTAATATGGGTTTTTGTAACTAATAAAATAGAATTGAACCTAACCCTCTAATCTATAATAAGTGACCAAGGAATTGGGTGTTGATTAGGTTAGAGGAGATTAAATCACTAAGGAATTAGGGTTTAGTCAATTACTGTTTGCCATGAAATGAATCTTGCATGATTAAAATAGTTAGTAAGAAAACTTAATCCGGAAGAATAAATAACTCCAAAACCTTAATTGTTTTCTCACATACATTTCACACCAATTTTATTCTTTGCTCTTTTTACTCTCTGAATTACTTTTTAATGCTTTTGGACCTCAAAAGACCATTTTCTACCTGCCTAACTAAGTGACTCATTCAACTATTGTTGCTCAGTCCATTAATCTTTGTGGGATCAACCCTCACTCACCTGAGGTATTACTTAGTACGACCCGGTGCACTTGCCGGTTAGTTTGTGGACTTTGAGTTCCGTGACCATATTTTTGGCGCCGTTGTTGGGGATTGACTGTGATTTACAACTGACCATTGTCTGGTTGCTTAGTTTAGGCGTATTTAGTTTTTAACTTTTATTCAATTTTGTCCTTTAAATTCTCGAAAATTTAGGTTTACTTTATTTGAAATTTTTCTCTTAATTTTTGAAATTAAGTTTAGTGTCCCCTTAGTAACTTTATTTGTTTTTCCTCGTTATTTTTCTTTTTCATTTTTTTCGAATTTAGTGGTTTATTTTTGTTTGTTCATTTTCAAAATTTTTAGTGTTATTTGTTCAGTTTATTTTATTTTATTTTTTTTACACAGGATACCTCATTGGAAATTCTCTACACTCTGACATAGAGATTTCCACTTTTTTTCTCTGTTTGTTTATGAGTAGGAACAGAAACAAAGGACATCTTTTAGACTTTGATCCTGAGATTGAAAGGACCTTGAGGCGGCGTTTGCAATAATTTAGAGCTTATAAAGCCGGTGAGAATCTCAGGAGCAACTTTGATAAGGAAGTTGAAGAGTCCACTATGGAGCTCATCAACAACAACAATAATGCAGTTAATGCCAATGTTGTTAATCCTCCTAATATGCCTGAACAGCCAAGGACAACACTTGACTCATACACTGCTCCTACCCTTGATTTCTATGGGAATAGAATTGTTGTACCCCCTGTTGCTGCTAATAACATTGAGCTGAAGTCTCAGTTAATCTCTCTGGTGTAACAGAATTGCCAGTTTCACGGACTCCTGCAGGAAGATCCAAACTTGTTTATTTCTAATTTTCTACAGATCTGTGACACTGTGAAGACTAATAGAGTCCATCCTTATGTCTACAAGCTACTCTTCTTCCCATTTGCTGTACGAGATCGAGCTAAACAATGGCTTGACACTCATCCTAAGGGGAGCTTGGACACTTGGGATAAGGTGGTCAACAGATTTCTGACCAAGTTCTTTCTACCTCAGAGGCTAACAAAGTTGAGGACAAATGCTCAGACCTTTAGGCAGAAAGAGGGTGAGTCTCTTTATGAATCTTGGGAGATGTACAAGTTGATGCTCAAGAAGTATCCTCCTGATATGTTCTCAAACTGAATTTAGCTACAGATATTCTATGATGGAGTTTCTGAGACCACCAGAATGTCATTTGATATTTCTACAGGAAGGTCACTCCACATGAAAAAGACCCCTGATGAGGCTATGGAGTTGATTAAGATGGTTGCTAACAACCAGTATTTATATTCTTCTGAGAGGACCTCTATGAAAAAGGGAGTCATAGAGTTGGATAGCTTGGATGCTATTCTTGCTCAGAATAAGGCCATGTATCAGCAGATCAATGTTATTACACAACACTTGAGTAGAATGCAAGTCTCAGCCGTTAATTCTCAAAACACTTCCTATGACATGAGTGGTAGCTTCGCTCAAGGTGAGAATTATGACTATGGCCAGTTTACTCCTGAATAGGTTAATTTCATGGGTAATTCCACTAGACCCTCCAACAATGACCCTTTTTTGAAGACATATAATCAAGGGTTGAGGAATCATCCCAACTTTGGATGGAGAGACCAATCTCAGAGGTAACCAAACTTAAATAATTCTCAAGGCAGTTCTAATCAGAATAATTTTAACAACCATCAGTTTCAAGCCTCTCAGCCACAACAAGCACCCTCTCAGCCTCAGAGTACTCATGACATGGCCACTATAGTTGCAGAACTCTTCAATAATACTCGTAATTTTATGTAGGAGATGATGAGCAGAAAATTTATCTACTTTTTGGCATTGTTTTTAGGTAGTTTTTAGTAGGATCTAGCTACTTTATAGTATATTTTTATTAGTTTTCAAGAAAAATTCACATTTTTGGACTTTACTATGAGTTTGTGTATTTTTCTGTGATTTCAGGTATTTTCTGGCTGAAATTGAGGGACCTGAGCAAAAATCTGATTTAGAGGCTGAAAAAGGACTGCAGAAGTTGTTAGATTCTGACCTCCCTGCACTTGAAATGGATTTTCTGGAGTTACAGAAACCCAATTGGTGCACTCTCAATTGCGTTGGAAAGTAGACATCCTGGGCTTTCCAGAAATGTATAATAGTCCATATTTTTCCCGAGTTTTGATAACACAAACGGGCGTTTGAACGCTCACTTTCTACCCTATTCTGGCGTTAAACGCCAGAACTGGCATAAAAACTGGAGTTAAATGCCCAAACTGGCACCAAAGCTGGCGTTTAACTCCAAGAAAAGTCTCTACATGTGAAAGCTTCAATGCTCAGCCAAGCACACACCAAGTGGGCCCGGAAGTGGACTTCTACACTATCTGCACTTAGTTACTCATTTTCTGTAAACCCTAGTTACTAGTTTAGTATAAAAACTACTTTTAGAGATTTATTTTACATCTTATGTTATTATTTTGATCATTGTACACGTTTGGGGGCTGGCCATTCGGCCATGCCTGGACCATTATCACTTATGTATTTTCAACGGTGGAGTTTCTACACCCCCATAGATTAAGGTGTGGAGCTCTACTGTTCCTCATGAATTAATGCAAAGTACTATTGTTTTTCTATTCAATTCAAGCTTTTTCTTATTCTAAGATATTCATTCGCACACAAGAACATGATGAATATGATGATTAAGTGACACTCATCACCATTCTCATTTATGAACACGTTCCTGACAAACACTTCCGTTCTACATGAAAATAAGCTTGAATGCATATCTCTTGGATTCCTGGTCCATGCGTTTGATTGTCTCTCCTGACAAAAGAGCCTTCAATTCCTTGAGATCAGAGTCTTCGTGGTATAAGTTAGAATCAATTGGCAGCATTTTTGAGATCCGGAAAGTCTAAACCTTGTCTGTGGTATTCCGAGTAGGATCTGGGATGGGATGACTGTGACGAGCTTCAAACTCGCAAGTGTTGGGCGTAGTGACAGACGCAAAAGGATCAATGAATCCTATTCCAACAAGAGTGAGAATCGACAGATGATTAGCCATGTGGTGATAGCGTATTTGGATCATTTTCACTGAGAGGACGGACGGTAGCCATTGACAACGGTGATCCCCCAACATACAGCTTGCCATGGAAAGGAGTATGAATGATTGAATAAAGACAGTAGGAAAGCAGAGATTCAGAAGCAACAAGCATCTCCATACGCTTATCTGAAATCCCACCAATGAATTACATAAGTATTTCTATCTTATTTTATATTTTATTTATATTTTAATTCTCAAAACCTCATAACCATTTGAATATGCCTGACTGAGATTTACAAGATGACCATAGTTTGCTTCAAGTCGACAATCTCTGTGGGATCGACCCTTACTCACGTAAGGTTTATTACTAGGACGACCCAGTGCACTTGCTGGTTAGTTGTGCGGAGTTGTGAAAAAGAGTTGAGATTACAATTGTACGTACCAAGTTTTTGGCGCCGTTTCAGAGATCACAATTTCGTGCACCAAGTTTTTGGTGCCGTTGCCGGGGATTGTTCGAGTTTGGACAACTGACGGTTCATCATGTTGCTCAGATTAGGTAATTTTATTTTGATTTTAAGCTTTTTTGTTTTTATTATTTTTATTTTCGAAAAATTTTCAAAGAAAAAATAAATTATTCTATGTCTTCATAATTTTTAAGAAGGAATTCTAGAGTTTCATGATGATTTGTTGAAGTCTGGCTAGTTGTGAAACCATGTCTAAACTTTTGGACCGAGGTTTCAACTTATCATCACAAGAGCTTGTTGATTTCTATTAATCTTGCTGTTGAATGTAATGATCTCCTAAAGCTTGGCTGGCCATTGGCCATGTCTAGTGTTTTGGATCGAAGTTTTTTCTGAAAGCTTGGCTGGCTAGTAAGCCATGTCTAATTCCTGGATCGGAGTTTTAGGCTAACATTGCATGATTCCTGGAATTCTCATTAAGAATTTTGAATTTCTTATTTTCTTTTTCCAAATAATTTTCGAAAAAAATACAAAAAAAATAGTAAAATTAAAAAAAAAAAACCAAAAATTTTGTGTTTTAGTCTAGTGTTTATTTTTAAGTTTGGTGTCTTGCATATTTTTAATTCTCTTGCATTTTTCGAATATATGCATTATGTTCTTCATTAATCTTCAAGTTGTTCTTGATGATTTACTTGGTCTGATATTTAAATTCTCTTGTTTTGTGTCTTTTGTTATTTCTCATGTGTATTCTCAAGTTGTTAGTGTCTCTAATATGAAAAAAAATTTCTAAGTTTGGTGTCTTGCATGCATTGTTTATCTGATCTTAGTTTTCCATGATTAGTTTCATTTTGTTATTTTTCATCATTAAAAATTCAAAAAAAATTTTAAAATTCTGTCTTTTCAAGTCAATAATACAGAGAATTGAAGATTCAGAACATACAGCAGAAGAATCACAGAGAAAAAGGTGGGCGTTCAAAACGCCCAATGAAAAAGGAAAACTGGCGTTTAAACGCCAGCCAAGGTACCTGGCTGGGCGTTAAACACCAGAATGGATACCATTCTGGGCGTTTAATGCCAGGATGGCACAGGAGGGGAGATTTTGTTTTCAATTCAAATCTTTTTCAAATCTTCAAAATTCTTCAAAATAAAATCTTTTTCACATCATGTCTTTTTCAAATCACATCTTTTTTTATTTTATTTTTATTTTCTTTTTTTATATTTTTCGAAAATTCCAAAATGATTTTCAAAATCTTTTTCTTATTTCTTACTTTCAAAATTAATGCTAATATTTAATATGATTGATTCAAAAAAAAATCTCAAGTTGTTACTTGCCTATTAAGAAAGGTTCAATTTTTAAATTTTGAAATCATATCTTTTAGTTTCTTGTTAGTCAAGTGATTAACTTTAATTTTCAAAATCAATTCCTCTTAAGTTGTTTTTCAATCATATCTTTTCAATCATATCCTCCCAATCATATCTTTTTCAAAATAATTTTCAATCATATCTTTTTTATTGCTAATTTTAAAATCTTTTTCAAAATCACTTAACCACTTTCTCACTTTTAATTTTCAAAAACCATCAATCAATTTTTCAAAATTCTTTTTAAAATTTTAGTTTTTATTTAAAAATTTGTTTTCAAAAATTCTTCTCCCTCCTCACCTTTTTCTATTTAAAGACTAACACTCCTCCTCTATTAGCAATTCGAACACTCCATCTCTATAAGTTCGAATTCTCCTCTCTACCTTATTCTTCTATTCTTCTTTTCCTCTGACACCTCAAGGAATCTCTATACTGTGACATAGAGGATTTCATACTTTCTTTGTCTTCTTCTCTATCATATGAGCAGGAACAAAGATAAAGACATTCTTGTTGAAGCTGATCCTAAACCTGAAAAGACCTTGAAGAGAAAGCTAAGAGAAGCTAAAGCACAACTCTCTGGAGAGGACCTAACAGAAATTTTTGAAAAGGAAGCAAACAAAACAAATATGGCCGAACCCAACAACAATGGTGGAGATGCAAGGAAGATGCTTGGTGACTTTATTGCACCCTCTTCTGACTTCTGTGGAAGGAGCATCTCAATTCCTGCAATTGGAGCAAACAACTTTGAGCTTAAGCCTCAATTAGTTTCTCTAATGCAGCAGAATTGCAAGTATCATGGACTTCCATTGGAAGATCCTCATCGGTTTTTAGCTGAGTTCTTGTAAATCTGTGACACTGTTAAGACTCATGGGGTTGACCCTGAGGTCTACAAACTTATGCTTTTCCCTTTTACTATAAAGGACAGAGCTAGGACATGGTTGGACTCTCAACCTAAGGACAGCCTGAACTCTTGGGAAAAGCTGGTCAATGCTTTCTTGGCAAAGTTCTTTCCACCTCAAAAATTGAGTAAGCTTAGAGTGAAAGTCCAAACCTTCAGACAGAAGGAAGGCGAATCCCTCTATGAAGCTTGGGAAAGATACAAGCAATTGATTAGAAGGTGTCCTTCTAGTATGCTTTCAGAATGGAGCATCATATGCATATTCTATGATGGTCTGTCTGAACTGTCCAAGATGTCATTGGACAACTCTGCTGGTGGATCTCTTCATCTGAAGAAGACGCCTGAAGAAGCTCAGGAACTCATTGAAATGGTTGCAAATAACCAATTCATGTACAGTTCTGAAAGGAATCCTGTGAATAATGGGACAACTCAGAAGAAAGAAGTTCTTGAAATTGATACTCTGAATGCCATATTGGCTCAGAACAAAATATTGACTCAGCAAGTCAATATGATTTCTCAGAGTCTGAATGGATTGCAAGCTGCATCCAACAGTACTAAAGAAGCATCTTCTGAAGAAGAAGCTTATGATCCTGAGAACCCTGCAATGGCAGAGGTGAATTACATGGGAGAACCCTATAGAAACACCTATAATCCTTCATGGAGAAATCATCCAAATTTCTCATGGAAGGACCAACAAAAGCCTCAACAAGGCTTTAATAATAATGGTGAAAGAAATAGGTTTAGCAATAGCAAGCCTTTTCCATCATCTTCTCAGCAACAGACAGAGAATTCTGAACATTACCATTCCGGCCTGGCAACCAAAGTCTCTGATCTATCCAAGACCACACTAAGTTTCATGAATGAAACAAGGTCCTCCATTAGAAATTTGGAGGCACAGGTGGGTCAGCTGAGTAAGAAAATTACTGAAACTCCTCCCAGTACTCTCCCAAGTAATACAGAAGAAAATCCCAAGAGAGAGTGCAAGGCCATAACCATGATCAACATGACCGAACCTGGGGAGAGTGAGGAGGACGTGAGTCCCAGTGAGAAAAGCCTCATGGGACGTCCTCTGGACAGAAAGGAGTTTCCCTTTGAGGAACCAAAGGAATCTGAGGCTCATACAGAAACCATAGAGATTCCATTGAACTTTCTTCTGCCATTCATGAGCTCTGATGAATATTCTTCCTCTGAAGAGGATGAAGACATCACTGAAGAGCAAGTTGCTAAATATCTAGAAGCAATCATGAAGCTGAATGTCAAGTTATTTGGTACTGAGACTTGGGAGGATGAACCCCCCTTGTTCACCAATGAACTGAATGCATTAATGAGGCAGACATTACCTCAGAAGAAACCGGATCCCGGAAAATTTTTCATACCTTGTACCATAGGCACCATGACCTTTGAGAAGGCTCTATGTGACCTGGGGTCAGGGATAAACCTCATGCCACTCTCTATAATGGAGAAACTGAGAATCTTTGAGGTACAAGCTGCAAGAATCTCACTAGAGATGGCAGACAAATCAATGAAACAGGCTTATGGACTAGTAGAGGACGTGCTAGTAAAGGTTGAAGGCCTTTACACCCATGTTGATTTCATAATCCTAGACACTGGGAAGGATGAGGATGAATCCATCATCCTTGGCAGACCCTTCCTAGCCACAGCAAAAGCTGTGATTGATGTTGACAGAGGAGAGTTGGTCCTTAAGTTGAATAAGGACTACCTTGTATTCAAGACTCAAGGTTCTCCTTCTGTAACCATGGAGAGGAAGCATGAAAATCTTCTCTCAATACAGAGTCAAACAAAACCCCCACAATTAAACTCTAAGTTTGGTGTTGGAAGGCCACAACCAAACTCTAAGTTTGATGTTGAGAGGCCACAACCAAACTCTAAGTTTGGTGTTAAGAGGCCCCAACCCTGCTCTGATTATCTGTGAGGCTCCATGAGAGCTCACTGTCAAGCTATTTACATTAAAGAAGCGCTTATTGGGAGGCAACCCAATGTTATTTAATTATATCTATTTATTTTCCATTGTTATTTTATGTTTTCTTTAGGTTGATGATCATGTGAAGTCACAAAAACAACTAAAAAATCAAAAACAGAATGAAAAATAGCTCACCCTGGAGGAAGAGCTTACTGGCATTTAAACGCCAGTAAGAGTAGCAGAATGGGCGTTAAATGCCTAGTCTGGCACCATTCTGGGCGTTTAACGCCAGAAATGGGCACCAGACTAGCGTTTAACGCCAAAAATAGGCACCAGACTAGCGTTTAACGCCAGAACAGGGCACCAAGTTGGCGTTAAACACCAAGAAATGGAGAAAAGCTGGCGTTAAACGCCAGAAACAAGCAGTAATCTGGCATTTAATGCCAGAATTGCACTCTAAGGGCATCTTGCACGCTTAAATGGAGCAGGGATGTTAAAGTCCTTGACCCCTTAGGATCTGTGGACCCCACAGGATCCCCACCTACCCCACCTCTTCTTCTCTCCTCTTCACACCTTTCCATAACACTCTTCCCCAAATACCCTTCACCTATCAAATCCTACCCTCTCCCCCAAATACCCTTCACCAATCAACTCATTCACTTTTCCCTAAAACACCACCTACCTTCAAATTCAAAACTCTTTTTCCCTCCCAAACCCAACCCCAAATACACGAACCAAGCTTCCCCCCACTCCTATATATACCCCTCATCACTCATTCAAATTCACACATCACAAACACCTTATACCCCCTTGGCCAAACTCACCCTCACCCTCCATCTCCTCCATTTTCTTTTTCTTCTCCTTCATTCTCTCTTCTTTGCTCGAGGACGAGAAAACACTTTAAGTTTGGTGTGGTAAAAGCATTGCTTTTTGTTTTTCCATAACCATTTATGGCACCTAAGGCCAGAGAAACCTCTAGAAAGAGGAAAGGGAAGGCAAAAGCTTCCACCTCCGAGTCATGGGAGATTGAGAGATTCATCTCAAAGGTCCATCAAGACCACTTCTATAAAATTGTGGCCAAGAAAAAGATGATCCCTGGGTCCCTTTCAAGCTCAAAAGGAGTGAGTATTCGGAGATCTCACATGAGATTAGAAGAAGAGGATGGGAAGTTCTCTCCAATCCTATTCAACAAGTCGGAATCTTAATGGTTCAAGAGTTCTATGCAAACGCATGGATCACTAGGAACCATGATCAAAGTATGAACCCAAATCCAAAGAATTGGCTTACAATGGTTCGGGGGAAATACTTAGATTTCAGTCTGGAAAATGTAAGGTTGGCGTTCAACTTGCCAATGATGCAAGAAAATGCACGCCCCTACACTAGAAGGGTCAACTTTGATCAAAGGTTGGACCAAGTCCTCATGGACATATGTGTGGAAGGAGCTCAATGGAAAAGTGACTCAAGAGGCAAACCGGTTCAATTGAGAAGACCGAACCTTAAGCCTGTAGCTAGAGGATGGTTGGAGTTCATCCAACACTCTATCATTCCTACTAGCAACCGATCCGAAGTAACTGTGGATCGGGCCATCATGATCCATAGTATCATGATTGGGGAGGAAGTGGAAGTTCATGAGATTATACCTCAAGAACTCTACAAGGTGGCTGACAAGTCCTCCACTTTGGCAAGGTTAGCCTTTCCTCACCTCATTTGTCACCTCTGCAATTCGGTTGGGATTGTCATAGAGGGAGACATTCTCATTGAAGAGGACAAGCCCATCACTAAAAAGAGGATGGAGCAAACAAGAGAGCCCACTCATGGACCTCAACAAGAGCATGAGGAAATTTCTCATCATGAAAACCCTGAGATGCCTCAAAGGATGCACCTTCCTCCACAAAACTATTGGGAGCAAATTAACACCTCCCTAGGAGAATTAAGTTCCAACATGGGACAACTAAGGGTGGAGCACCAAGAGCACTCCATCATTCTCCATAAGATTAGAGAAGATCAAAGAGCTATGAGGGAGGAGCAACAAAGCAAAGGAAGAGACATTGAGGAGCTCAAGCCACTACAAGAAAAAAGTCCTGTCGGCACCCTTTTTTCTTGCCACGCTTTTAAAGCGTGCCCAAAAGTGGTCTATGGGCACGCTTTTACGAGGGTGGCCACTGATTTGTTATTTGGCCACGCTTTTTTTTGCCACGCTTGAAAAGCGTGGCCATAGAGAGAAATCAGCACGCTTTTATGAGGGTGGCCACTTATTTAAAATTTGGCCACACTTTTTTATCGCCACGCTTGAAAAGCGTGGGCATAGAGAAAAATTGGCACGTTTTTGAAGCGTGGCAAAATAGTTTCGTTATCGTTACATTTTTAAAGCGTGGCCATTTCCTCTAAATCTTTCGGCACGCTCTATAAGCGTGGCCACAAAGTTCCAAAAAGAAAAAAAAATCCACCCCTCTTAATTCGAAACAAATATTTTACACAACAACCCCCTAACAACACTTCTTCCTTTCTTCGAAACACACCCTTCTCTTCTTTGAAACAATGCCTTAAAAGAGAAAACCCTAACACAGAGCTCATCACCCTAACGGTGGCGGCGCTCTGCACCTAACATAGAGCTCATCGCCGGTGCTCTCACTCTCTCCCCCAATAACACTCGTTGGTCAACCTCGTTCCAACCATCTCTAGCAACCCCTCCGTAGGTGCCACCTCTGCCGGTGTTCCCTACGTCGGCGCTCCTTTCGTCTCTCCTGTAAACACCTATCCCTCCTTCGGCGGTGACTCACTCTGGTAAGGCCTCCCTCGGCGCTCACACCCTCTCGCAAACCCTCCGTCGACGCTCACTCTCCCTCGCAAATCCTCAATCGTCACTCCTCCCTCCATGGTTCAGCACCCGCCACGTTTCCGTCTCCCTCTCTAAAGTCGTCGTGCCGCTGTCTCCATCTCCTTCACTCGTCGCACCTTCGTCAGCAACGTTCACCGTTCGCAGCACCGTGGTAAATTATCTGTTCAAAATTTTTCTTGATCTGATTATTTGTTTCTGAATTTGATTTCTTGTTTTGATTTTCTTGGTTCTTCATTTTTTTCTGATTTTTCTAAATTTATATTTTTTGTTCTAATCTGATATTTGGTTTAGGGTTTTTTGCTATAGAGTAACTTTAGTTGGGTAGGTTATAGGCTATTATTTTTGCTATAGAGTAACTTGGTAGGGGTACCTTTCCCTGCTTGATTTGTTACGAAGACTGTTTAATATATTTCAATACTTAAATATATTTAATATTCAATTAGGATTTTATCCAAATTGCAGGACATTCAAGAGGCTCATGCAGGGCAAATAGTTGTTGTATTTGGTGTTGATTGTGCATCAGGTTCGTCTTTTGTCCTTGTCCTAACCTATTGATGTCTGGAATCCTATATTGTACCTTTATTTATTCAAGATTTAATTAAGGGTCTTGTTAACAAGTGTTAAGGCACTTGCTAAGAATACTATAAGAACAAGTAAATGTTAATTTTTTTTAATTTTTCTGTGCGCTTAATGCAAACCAAAACTTTTCTATTTTCTCTCTTAACCAATGCCCTTAGGAAACTCTTAAGTTAAATCTTTTAAATTAATTTGTAAGGCTCTAATTGTATAGTTTGATCAAAATTTTAAGGCTTAATTACGTCAGTCCTTCTCAACAACTGTTAAACATTCTGAATTTCTGATAATTGAGTCTTTTGTTGTTAGCAGTCTCTGCCTATTGATGTAGAGAATGAATTACACTCTATTTTGAACTTAATATGTTGCCTAAGTTAGTTTTATATTGGCCTTAATACATGTTGCTTGTCTAACTTTTTTCCATCCATTGGTTATTAGGAGCTATGTTTACTGATGGATTAGTTAAATACACAATGACTTCCATGAATGTTTCCGAACCTGTAATGTCATTAGCTGCACAGCCAGTTTCAAAAGATTCTGGAGGGCAAGTAAGTAGTTTCTTTATGTAACACACTGACCACCCTGTCCCAGCTTATCAAGTATTTGATTTTCTTGGTATATCACTTGTAGTTTTCAAAAGCTTTGAATCGCTTCCAGAAAGAGGATCCTACATTCCGTTTTGGTTTAGACCCAGAGAGTGGGCAGGTAATGTTCTATTCTATTTATCTAGATCATAAAAGTGGAAAATTTGTTGTACTTGCAATGACATAGTTTACCTTTATCCAATTACAATAATTACAACTTTAGGAGAGATACTTAATGACAAACTGTTAGCATCAAAGATATAACTCCAAAAAAATGTTTACATAGTAATGACCATATTTTATAAGTTGGCTTCTATCTATGCTTTCAGACAGGTTCTTTACAATTCTGACATCCATATTTTATAACATTGCACATATCATCCTGATAATATTGTCCATGATTTTGTTTACATACTAATGACCATATTCTTTGATATTTGTATCAGTGCTATACAGCTTCCAGGCCAGTTATATTAGAACCTGTTATGCTTGTTGAGCTGAAAGTACCAACAAAATTCCAAGGAGCCGTTGCTGGTGACATTAACAAAATTCCAAGGAGCTGTTGCTGGTGACATTACCAACAAAATCCTGATAATATTTGTTTATTCTATCCTTGTTTCTCTTTCAAATGGATATTTCGATAAATTTTAACAATTACTGATATTTTTTTACCTCGTTAACAGGAGAAAAGGTGTTATTGTTGGCAATGATCAGGAAGAAGATGACTCTATCATCACTGCCCATGTAAGTGATTAACAAATCCGTGCTAATATTTTTATTGGAAGGTGTTCAAGTATTTTTGATAGTGTTAATGGGAAGGTTAGCATGCTTATGTCTTTTGGGAATCTAAAATCTATGCATACTTAACAAAACTAGAATGATTTTGATGCTTGTTCTGTAAACTTGAGAGCATGCTCTAGGGTTTAACCTTAATGGCTTAACTGGGAATATCTAATGCAGTTTGTCAATTTCAATTTTTATTCCTTTCCCCTCGTGCTATGGTTGTTGATTCAATACGAACTCTTGATCCTATTAACACTGTTAGTAGTTTTCCTTCAATTTCTATTAACACTTTTCTTTTTCTATCATTTGCCAATGTCTTTAAATTTAACATTTTGTTTTGATTTATGTATTCTCCAGTGGCCAGACAAAAAGGCCTATAATGAGACACTCTTGAAGCTTGCTGGGTTGTTTCAGAGGAATCTTGAGACATTCACCAATCACAAGATTGACAAGGACAACAAACTCACTGAAGAGATTTTGGCAGCTGGACCAGTGTTTTAAAAATGGAGAATGCATGCTGTGTTAAAGTGGGGGTGGCTGGTGATAAGCGGATATTTTATACGCTTTTTGGGGTTAATTTCATATAGTTTTTAGTATATTCTAGTTAGTTTTTAGTTTATTTCCATTAGTTTTTAGGAAAAATTCATATTTCTAGACTTTACTATGAGTTGTGTGTTTTTCTGTAATTTCAGGTATTTTTCTGGCTGAAATTGAGGGAGCTAAGCAAAAATCTTATTCAGGCTGAAAAAGGACTGCTGATGCTGTTGGATTCTGACCTCCCTGCACTCAAAGTGGATTTTCTGGAGCTACAGAACTCGAAATGGCGCGCTTCTAATTGCGTTGGAAAATAGACATCCAGGGCTTTCCAGCAATATATAATAGTCCATACTTTGCTTAAGGATAGACGATTTAAACTGGCGTTCAACGCCAGTTCTCTGCCCAATTCTGGCATCCAGCGCCAGAAAAGGATTAAAAGTTGGAGTTCAACACTAGAAATGGATCCAAACCTGACGTTGAACGCCCAAAACAGCCTTATGCACGTGAATTGCTTAAGTCTCAGCCCCAGCACACACCAAGTGGGCCCCAGAAGTGGATCTCTGCACCATCTGTCATAGTCTACTCACTTTTTGTAAACCTAGGCTACTAGTTTAGTATTTAAGGAACTTTTAGAGACTTATTTTGCATCTCATGACATTTTAGATCTGAACTTTGTACTCTTTGACGGCATGAGTCTTTAAACTCCATTGTTGGGGGTGAGGAGCTCTGCTGTGTCTCAATGAATTAATGCAAGTATTTCTGTTTTCCATTCAAACATGCGTGTTCCTATCTAAGATATCCATTCGCGCCTAACTATGGAGAAGGTGATGATCAGTGACACTCATCACCTTCCTCAATCCATGAACGTGTGTCTGACAATCACCTCCGTTCTACATCAGATTGAATGAATATCTCTTAGATTCCTTAATCAGAATCTCCGTGGTATAAGCTAGATTGATGGCGGCATTTCATGAGAATCCGGAAA
>NC_029793.2:47798340-47840085 GCF_000816755.2 Arachis ipaensis | reverse complement strand
GAGGACGTGCGTGCGTGAATCAGAAGACAGAGGAAAGCAGAGATTCAGAAGACAAAGCATCTCCAAAACTCCAACATATTCTCCATTACTACATAACAAGTAACCTTTAACCCATATTCTCTTGTTTATTCGCAATTCAACTGATAAATAAAATTGACTTCCTGACTAAGAATTGCAAGATAACCATAGATTGCTTCAAACCAACAATCTCCGTGGGATTCGACCCTTACTCACGTAAGGTATTACTTGGACGACCCAGTGCACTTGCTAGTTAGTGGTACGAGTTGTGAAAAGTGTGATTCACAATTCGTGCACCAGCTGGGATTCAAGATTATTATTATTAAGAAATATATATATATATATTGCATTTCTAATAATAATTTTGATTTCATTGGTTTGGTTTTAGGCATATGTAAAGTTGGAGTGTTGTTACATTTCTAAATTTTTCACATGAATGGACTTCACTGCTTCTCATTCTACTGTCTCTATTCCTTCTATTCTTCTCTTTAATTAGGTAGATCATATAAAATTATGTAGTAGAATAGTAGATTTGTTACTCCTACTAAAACGTGGCCATAACCCACAAACCTAGTACGCTTAAAAAGCGTGGCCATTGTTTTAGCTGTCGGCACGCTTAAAAAGTGCAGCCATATGTTTACCCTATTGGAACATTTAAAAACTGTAGCCATATCCTAGGATGTTTTAAAAGCGTGGCGATAATGTGCACTTTTCGGTATGCTTTTTAAGCGTACCTATAGATTAAGACCTATGGCCACACTTTTTAAGCGTGGCAAGAGATGAAAGCGTGCCAACAAAAAAAGCGTACTGATAGATCAACAAAAGTGTGGCGATAGAACAACCGGCACGCTGGCAAATGTGACCCTTTCAAAAGCGTGCCGATAGCTCAAAAAGCGTGGCGAAAAGCTATCGGCACGCTTTTTTTCACTTTTTGGCACGCTTTTAAAGCATGGCAGAAAGCTTATTTTCTTGTAGTGAGCACTCCATAAGATCTTCAAGAGGAAGAACTAGCCGCCATCACTAAGGTAGACCCCTTCTTTAATTTCCTTGCTCTTTATTTTCTGTTTTTCGTTTACTATGCTTTATGTTTTATTTATATTTGTGTCTTTATTACATGATCATTAGGATCTTAGTGTCTATGTCTTAAACCTATGAATGTCCTATGAATCCATTACCTTTATTAAATGAAAAATGTTTTAATTACAAAAGAACAAGAAGTACATGGTTTCAAATTCTATCTTGAAATTAGTTTAATTATTTTGATGTGGTGACAATACCTTTTGTTTTCTGAATGAATGCTTGAACAGTGCATATTTTTGAATATGTTGTTTATGAATGTTAAAATTGTTGGCTCTTGAAAGAATGATGAAAAAGGAGAAATGTTATTGATAATCTGAAAAATCATGAAATTAATTCTTGAAGCAAGAAAAAGTAGTGAAAAGCTTGCAGAAAAAAATATATAAATATGCGAAAAAAAGAGAGAAAAAAAATAAAAAGAAAAAGCCAATAGCCCTTTAAACCAAAAGGCAAGGGTAAAATAAAAAAGGGATCCAAGGCTTTGAGCATCAGTGGATAGGAGGGCCCACAGGAATAAAATCCTGGCCTAAGCGGCTAAACCAAGCTATCCCTAACCATGTGCTTGTGTCGTGAAGGTGTCAAGTGAAAAGCTTGAGACTGAGCGGTTAAAGTCGTGATCCAAAGCAAAAAGAGTGTGCTTAAGAACTCTGGACACCTCTAATTGGGAACTCTAGCAAAGCTGAATCACAATCTGAAAAGGTTCACCCAGTTATGTGTCTATGGCATTTATGTATCCGGTGGTAACACTGGGAAACAAAGTGCTTAGGGCCACGGCCAAGACTCATAAAGTAGCTGTGTTCAAGAATCAACATACTGAACTAGGAGAATCAATAACACTATCTAAATTCTGAGTTCCTATAGATGCCAATCATTCTGAACTTCAAAGGATAAAGTGAGATGCCAAAACTGTTTAGAGGAAAAAAGCTACTAGTCCCACTTATCTAATTGGAGCTAAGTTTCATTGATATTTTGAAATTTATAGTATATTCTCTTCTTTTTATCCTATTTGATTTTCAGTTGCTTGGGGACAAGCAACAATTTAAGTTTGGTGTTGTGATGAGCGAATAATTTATACGCTTTTTGGCATTGTTTTTAGGTAGTTTTTAATAGGATCTAGCTACTTTCTAGTATATTTTTATTAGTTTTCAAGCAAAATTTATATTTCTGGACTTTACTATGAGTTTGTGTGTTTTTCTGTGATTTCAGGTATTTTCTGGCTGAAATTGAGGGACCTGAGCAAAAATCTGATTCAGAGGCTGAAAAAAGACTGCAGAAGCTGTTGGATTCTGACCTCCCTGCACCCAAAAAGGATTTTCTGGAGCTACAAAAACCCAATTGGCGCGCTCTCAATTGTGTTGGAAAGTAGTCATCCTGCGCTTTCCAGAAATATATAATAGTCCATACTTTTCCCGAGTTTTCATAACGCAAACTGGCATTTGAACGCCCACTTTCTACCCTATTCTGGCGTTAAACGCCAGAACTGGCATAAAAGCTGGAGTTAAACGCCCAAACTGGCACCAAAGCTAGTGTTTAACTCCAAGAAAAGTCTCTACATGCGAAAGCTTCAATGCTCAGCCCAAGCACACACCAAGTGGGCCTGGAAGTGGACTTCTGCACTATCTGCACTTAGTTACTCATTTTCTGTAAACCCTAGATACTAGTTTAGTATAAAAACTACTTTTAGAGATTTATTTTACATCTTATGTTATTATTTTGATCATTGTACACATTTGGGGGCTGGCCATTCGGCCATGCCTGGACCATTATCACTTATGTATTTTCAACGGTGGAGTTTCTACACCCCATAGATTAAGGTGTGGAGCTCTGCTGTTCCTAATGAATTAATGCAAAGTACTATTATTTTTCTATTCAATTCAAGCTTATTCTTATTCTAAGATATTCATTCGCACACAAGAATATGATGAATATGATGATCAAGTGACACTCATAACCATTCTCACTTATGAACGTGTGCCTGACAAACACTTCCGTTCTATATGAAAACAAGCTTGAATGCATATCTCTTGGATTTCTGGTCCATGCGTTTGATTGTCTCTCCTGATAACAGAGCCTTCAATTCCTTGAGATTAGAGTCTTCGTGGTATAAGTTAGAATCAATTGGCAGCATTCTTGAGATCCAAAAAGTCTAAACCTTGTCTGTGGTATTCCATGTAGGATCTGGGATGGGATGACTGTGACGAGCTTTAAACTCGTGAGTGTTGGGCGTAGTGACAGACGCAAAAGGATCAATGGATCCTATTCCAATATGAGTGAGAACCGACAGATGATTAGCCGTGCGGTGACAGCGCATTTGGACTATTTTCACTGAAAGGAAGGATGGCAGCCATTGACAACGGTGATCCCCCAACATACAGCTTGCCATGGAAAGGAGTATGAATGATTGAATGAAGACAGTAGGAAAGCAAAGATTCAGAAGCAACAAGCATCTCTATACACTTATCTGAAATTCCACCAATGAATTACATAAATATTTCTATCTTATTTTATATTTTATTTATATTTTAATTCGCAAAACCTCATAACCATTTGAATCTGCCTGACTGAGATTTACAGGATGACCATAGCTTGCTTCAAGCTGACAATCTCCGTGGGATCGACCCTTACTCACGTAAGGTTTATTACTTGGACGACCCAGTGCACTTGCTGGTTAGTTGTGCGGAGTTGTGAAAAAAAGTTGAGATTACAATTGTGCGTACCAAGTTTTTGGCGCCATTTCAGAGATCACAATTTTGTGCACCAGGAGACTAGGGCTTCACTCAGAAACTTGGAGATCCAAGTGGGTCAGTTGAGCAAGCAAGCACCTGAAAGGCCTCCTAATACTCTTCCTAGTGATATAGTGCCTAATCCAAGAGAAGAATGCAAGGCCATCCATCTGAGAAGTGGTAAAATAGCAGGTCCAAAGGCAAAGGTTAGTGAAGAGCCAGTTGAAAAAGAAGCTCCGAAGGAGGTGCAGAGTAAGGAAGAGCACGCCCCCTCTAGACACCCAGACAACCCTTTTTCGGTTGATCTGGAGAAGTATCTAGCGTTTCCGTTGAAGTATAGATCCTAACCAACAATCAACCCTCAATCAAAGTTTAATTTGTTTGTCACTTAAGTCAAACCAATAAAAACCGAGAGTATTTAAACATCGGGTCGTCTCTCAAAGGAATTGCAGGGAAGTGTGCATGTTATTGGTTATGAAATATTTTGGGGTTTTGAAATGATGAACAAGAAATGTAAATTGCGAGAAAGACAATCAAAGACACCAACTAAGAAAGGTCTTGGCAAGGGATGAGAATTGAAATTCCTAACCTCATCATCATCCTCAATTGTTATGGTGAGTGTATTTTGCTCTGACATAGTTATCCTCTAACAATTGAAGGAAAGTCAAGTGAGCAAAATTGACTCTAATCCATAAGTCCTAATGAAAGATTAGCTTTAGTGGAGTTCAAGCCAACTAGAAATCCTCAATCTGATATCAACATTAGAATTTGATAACTCAAGAGTCTCCAAGTCACCAACCCAAGCCAAGAGCACAAAAATCTACTCTAAAATCTAACCAAGCATTTTATCAAACACTTGGAAGGCATAAAAAGAAAGCATAGTAAAAATGCAATAATAATAAAATTTAAACCTACCAAATGCAAGATAACAATAATGACAACTCAATTAAACATCACTTAACATAAGAATATCAAATTGCATTAAATGGAAATCAAAAGCAAAAAGAGTTCATAAACATAAAAGTGACCAAATAAAAGAAACTACAAGTAAAACTAAGAGAACAAAGATGTAGTAGCAAGGAATTGCAAGGAAAACTAAATAAAGACAAGTATCAAAACTTAAATCCAAGAGAACTTTAACTAATCTACCCTAATTTCTAGAGAGAAGATTCTCTCTTCTCTCTCAAGAAATCTCACATAAAACATAGCAAAAACCTAAACTAACACTACTTGGTTCATCCCCCTTCAATCCTTGGGTTCAATAGCATCAGAAATGGGTTGGATTAGGCCCAAAATGAGCTAGAAATCGCGGATCAGTCACGCGCTGTATGTCACGCATACGCATGAGGCACGTGTACGCATCACTTAACTCCAGGTCCACTATAGGAAATTGTATATCATTTTGAAGCCCTGGATGTTAGCTTTCTAATGCCATTAGAACCGCCTCATTGGACCTTTGTAGCTTAAGTTATGATCGATTTAGTACAAAGAGGTTAGGATTGACAACTTAGCAATTCCTTCATTTCTTCATGAATTCTCCCACTTTGCATGCTTTTCTTCCATTTCTTCAAGCCATCCTTGCTTTCTAATCTGAAATCACTTAACAAACACATCAAGATATCGAATGGAATTGAAGTGAATTAAATTTAGTAATTTAAGAGCCTAGAAAGCATGTTTTCACTCTTAAACACAAATTAGGAGAGATTCACAAAACTATGCTATTTCAATGAATAAATGTGGGAAAAGTTGATAAAATCTACTAAATTCAATACAAAATAAATAATAAAATTATGATTTATCAATCAATTGAGAAAACAAGTACCTGAGAGACCACAAACCACTCTTTCTAGTGACTCAGTGCCTAATCCAAGAGAAGAGTGCAAGGCAATCACATTGGTAAGCGAACCATTGACATATGAGAAGGTATAAATTACTGAAGGGTCAGCTGAAAAAAAACCTCCAAAAAAGACTGAGGATGTTGTAGCATATGCCCCTCCGGAGCATTCGAGAAATCCTTCCCCAGTTGATCTTGAAAATCACTAGGCATTGCCAAGGCACCTGAGTACAAGCCGAAGATGCCATATCCTCAGAAACTCCAAAAAGGAGACCAAGGACAAGCAATTCTCAAAGTTCTTAGAAGTCTTCAGAAAGCTACAAATCAATATTCCTTTTGATGAGGTTTTGGATCAAATGCCTCTCTATGTCAAGTTCATGAATGATCTAATCTCTAAAAAGAAGACCTTAAAGGGAGATGAAATAGTGATCCTGAACAAGGAATGTAGTGCAATAATTCAGAACAAACTGCCAAGGAAGATGCCAGATCCCGGGAGCTTTCAGATCCCATGCACCATTGGGAGAACAACCTTTGACAAAGCCTTATGTAATCTGGGTGCAAGTATCAACTTAATGTCCTTGTCTGTGATGAAGAAGCTGCAAATCGAAGAGGCACAGCCAACAAGGATAGCATTACAAATGGCAAACAAGTCTCTAAAACATGCACATGGAATAGTGGAGAATGTCTTGGTCAAGGTGGGAAAATTGTTTCTCCCATCAGACTTTGTAATTCTTGACATGGGGGAGGATGAAAATACCTTTATAATCCTAGGAAGACCATTTCTAGCCATTGGGAGAGCTCTGATTGACGTGGAAGAAGATGAATTAGTGCTTAGAGTGCATAATGAGCAACTGTCCTTTCATGTCTTCAAAATTATGTATTTATCAAGCAGAGAGGAAAAGTGCATGAAGACTGAACTTAATTGTTCCAAACCTTCAAGAACCTTTTGATAATGCACAACAAGGTTTACAGCTCAAGCCTCATTTGGGGGCAATCAACACAATTCCCCCTGACATCAAACTTAAGTTTGGTGTTGGGTGTCTGTTATCTACCAAGGAGAAAGTTCCCAAGAAGAAAGTACTCAGGGGATGGAGAAACAAAAAAAATCCCCATTGAAGATTTCTTACCAGGAATAAAAGTGGTGTTGACTAAAAGCCCAATCCTACCTCATACAGTGAATAGGATCCTGTCTCTTGAGCATATTGAGATAATCTATGAGAACACAGGAAAAAGATTCACAGTGAGAGGTGAGGAGCTAAAGTACTATGATCAACCCTCACCTTAGCAGAGCTGACCATCAAGATAGTGACAGTAAAGAAGTACTTGTTGGGAGGCAACCCAACCCTAAGTATCCTTTGATTTTTTTTTCAGTTTAATTTTCATTTATTTATTAGTTTTATTCAACGTTTTCCTTGGTTTACTTATGTTTGTGGTCATGGAAAGTGTTTAGAACAGGAACAGGAGGACTCTGGAAGAGAAACAGAACACCTTGGAGAGTATTTTACTCAAGTGCTCTGGTGCTAAATGCCAGGCTAGGCGTTTATCGTTGAGGAGCACATAAATCGAGGTGGAATTACGATGATTTGGGTGTTAAACGCCAGGCTAGTCGTTTAGCACCTGAATTGGTAGCTAGGGTGCTGGCGTTGAATTCCAAGGAAGGCGTTTAACGCCTTGGATGGCACAAAACCCAAGGAGCACATACGTCATAGGGTGCTAAATGCCACCTGGGCATTTAGCGCCAGGCCTCGTCCTCAATTTCAAACAAAAATTGAGGTGGTGGCATTAGTTAAACGCTAGGATGGGCGTTTAGCGCCCTAAATGACACGTTTTCTGAAGCGTTGTAGTGCTAAATGCTGGAGCTGGCGATTAGCACCAGCAACACAGAATTGAATTTGAAGAAAGAGGTTTGAATGTTAAAAATGGTAAAACCAATGGGTCCCACCCTACTTGACCGTTCAAACCACACCCCCACTCTCTCTTTCCCCCTACCCACCTTTCCATCCCCATTCCATCCCCTTTTTACCAACCACACCACCCATCACCCTATCATATCCCATCAATCCCACCAAATTTCTCTTCTCCATACCCCAACCGTTATCCCATCCCATTCCATTCAATTCCATTTTTATTTACCCCATCCCCTCCCTCATACCCGAAACCCCCTCCCCACCTATATATATACACCATTTTTCTATCCTTTTACCACACAACATTTTACCTATTTCACTTGCATCCATTCCCTCCCCTTTTGTTCCTTTCTTAACCAAAGCCCCCCTCTCTCCTTCCACATATTTTTTTATTATTTATTTCACTTCTCACCATATCCTCCCCTCATACGTGCATCCCCCTTCCTTGCCTGCACCTTTCTCTTTTTCACCACATTCATCCTCCCTTTTGCCCTTTCTTTACTTTTTCTTGTCCTCTTCTTCTTTGTTCAGGGACAAGCAATAACTTTAAGTTTGGTGTTGGAGTGCTCCACTTTTTCATTTTTATCATTTCTCGTTTGGTACCAAAAACTGCAGAATCCTCTTTAAGGAAGAGAAAGGAGAAGGCTCCTACATCCAGTCCATTTGATTTTAGCCGGTTCTTCTCCAAGACCTACAAGGATCATTTTAACGAAGTTGTAAGAAAAACGAAGGTGATCCCGTAGGTCCAATTTGATTTGCAACCGGATGAATATCCGGAGATCTGGGAACAAATTTTTAGGATGGGTTGGGAAGTTCTGTGCAATCACGTGACCCATGTTGGTGTTCTAATGGTCAGAGAGTTCTATGCCAATGCTTGGATAACTTACAAGCATGTCAAGGGCGTGAACTCTGACCCAAAGAACTAGCACACTATGGTCTAAGGAAGGATTCTAGAGTTTGGTCCAGAGAAAGTGAGGGATGTACTTCAGCAGCCACCAGGGCTGAGGTGGTTGAGTTTCATTATCTGCTACTTTACTTATTTCCTGTTTTTCAGTTACTTTATCTTACTTTCTGTTATCTGTTTGAATTCCTTTGCATGATTAGTAGTAGTTGTTTATTGTTTTCCTAGCTTAGTTATTTAAATTGATATTTTATATTTATTTTGAAAAAGTGTCTCATGTATTGCTCATTGATCTTGAAAAAAAATCAAAAGAAAAAAAAAGAAGTATTAAAATGCATGAGACTTGAGTTATATATCCTAAGTTATTCTAGTTGCTTTGACATGGTAATATTATATATGATTCTGAATGTATGAATTGAATAGTGCATAATTGATATTGAAGTCAAGACTGTTGATTCTTAAGGTACAAGAACTTAGAGAAATATCATGGATTCTCTAAAATAAACAAGAAGTTAATCTTTGAAGCAAAACAAATAGCAAAAAGAAAAAGAAAATAAAAAGCAAGGTCCAAGGCTCTGAGCATCAACGGTTAAGATGGTCAAATATGATTAAAATCTCAAAGAGTTGTTTTTCTAACCATATGCTTGTGGTGTGAATGTGACAAGTAACCCTTGAGACAGAGCACTAAGAATCGAGACCCAATGCAATTATAGAGTATGCCAAAGGCTCTGAGTACCATTAACTAGAAGAAATAGAAAAATTAGAACTCAAAGAGTTCCCAGGTCAAGTGCTTGTGGTGTTTTTGTGTCAAGTTAAGCTTGAGACAAAACATTTAGAGTCACGGCTAGGCTCAAGGTTCAAAGCACCAAAGAAAAGATAACAAAAAAGTTGTGTTCAAGGATTAATCAAAGATTAAAAAGAAAGAGAATCCATAATATCACCCGAGTTCTAATTCTGAAGGACATCAACATTTTTGAGCTTCAAAGAATAGTGAGATGCCAAACCTATTCAAAATCACAATGTCATTAATCCCACTCAATAATTGAACTGGAGCTTAAATGAACACTCAAGTCTTTGGCAATTTCTCTTGTTAGTCCTATATTGTTTTTAGTTGCTTGAGGACAAGCAACAATTTAAGTTTGGTCTTGTGATGCTTGAGCATCTTTTCTCTATTTTCTATATATTTTAGATACAAATTTATTGAGTTTCAATTAAATTTTAGTGTTTGAAACCTCTTTGGATGCTACTTTATGTTGCTTTAGTATTTCAATTATTTCAGGTGAAGTTTAGATCAGTTTGGCAGAGTTCGTGAGCAAGAAAAGAGAAGAGTTTAGAATCTGCCAAGCTGGTGCTAAACGCTGTCTTGGGCGTTTAGCACCAACAAGCCAGAAACGTAAGGAAGCTCTCTGCCCACTAGGACGCTAAACGCCAAGTCTGGAATTTATCGCCAACTAGTCAGAATTGAACGAGGAGTTTCTGCCCCCTAGGGCACTAAACGTCGAATCTGACATTTAACGCCAGCAATGCAGATCCACTTTCACCAAAGGAGCATCTTTAGTTGGATTTGGCTTTTAATTGTTATATTATATTTTGTTTTAGTTATTTTTATTTACAAACAAAATCTTTTAGGTTTAGAATTTATTATTTTATTTTAGTTTGAAATCAATTTAGGAGATATAAAGGGGAAAAGATTTGGCCCTTTGGGGGATCTTCTCTCTTAGGCACTTTCACATTTTCTGAACCCTAGTTTTCTCTCTAAGTCATGAGCCACTAAACCTCCTTGGTTAAGGTTAGGAGCTCTATTTATTTCTACGAATTAACACTATTATCATTCTATTTTAATTAATGCATTAATTCAATTTCAAGGATTACTTTCGTTCTTCATCTCATGAATCTAGGTGTATCGGAAGAATAACCTTTATTCTATATAAATTATTGTTGATTCTTGAAAAAGTTATCTCGCTTGAATACTAGCTTGAAAGTAAACTCCTCCTAAACTGCTAATTACTTGGACTTAATAGGATACGTGACATATAATCCTATTATATTTGGGCAATAAGAATTTTTGTGACTAATAAACTAGAATTAAACCTAACCCTCTAATCTATATTAAGTGACAAAGGAATTGGTGGTTGATTAGGTTAGAAGAAACTAAATCAGTAAGGAATTAGGGTTTAGTCAATTACAGATTGCCATGAAATGAATCTTGCATGATTAAAATAATTGGTAAGAAAACTTAATCCGAAAGAATAAATAACTCTAAAACCTTAATTGTTTTCTCACATATATTTCATATCAATTTCATCGTTTGCTCTTTTTACTCTCTGAATTACTGTTTAATGCTTTTGGACTTCAAAACACCATTTTCTGCCTGCCTAACTAAGTGACTCATTCGACTGTTGTTGCTCAGTCCATCAATCATCGTGGGATCGACCCTCACTCACCTGAGGTATTACTTGGTACGACCCGGTGCACTTGCTAGTTAGTTTGTGGAGTCTGAGTTCCGCAACCAGTCGTTAGCAAACATGAATGTAATTTCGGAGTTAATTTTTCTTTTAATACGCACCATAAATAATACCCATTATACATAATAAATTATAAAGCAGAATGAGAAGAATAAAAATAGATCTCAAACATGTATACAAAAAACACACACACACACACACACACACACACACACCTCTTAAGAGAGTACAGAAACATTAGTTGTACACACTCATGACATATATTATCCCAAACTTAGACTCCTTTAGTATATTATATTACATATTTATAATACAGGCTCTTGTAAACAAGTGACCACCTGAGTCCTAACCCATCCAAAAAGCCGTTTATCTGGAACTCTGGGTAACAAAGACCTAACCCTCATAAAAATACTAGTCGTACACACGCATGACAATTATTACCACAAACTTATACTCTTTTATATATTATATTACATATTCATAATATAGACTCTTGTAAACAAGCGACCACCTAAGTCCTAACCCATCCAAAAAGTCGCTAATCTAGAACCCAGGGTAACAAACACCTAATCCTCATAAAAATATTATCAGAGAGGGAAAAACTGAAAATACCCTGATCTTCATAACTCTACATCATATTAGGTGACTTAATATATATTATGCTTCAAATCTAGGACGTAGGAAAAAGGTTAGTGCCATCATCTCCTCAATGAACATTATCGTTCACTCCGCCTGTAAGAATAGTGAAGGGAAGGGGTGAGAACTCACTACAAGAAAACGTTGAGTACTGTCGAATTTACCGTTGGAAAAATGAATAAAATTTGACTGTAATTTAATTATCGTCAGAAATAATCAGACGGTATAAACCTCACCGGTAAATGTTTATCGTCGGATTTTTTTCCGACGGTAATTACCGTCGGATTTTGCGATGGATTATCAGCTCAAAAAACTATTTGGTTACCGGCGGATTCTTCTTACGGTATTGTTGGTGCCAAAAAATGTTGTTTTGCGCACTATTACTTCGAATTATTCCTATGGTGATTCTGATGGTAATGTCAATTTTTAATTTTTAAATTTGAAATTAATTGTAAATTTTTTATTTTAAATTAATTTTTCCCCCACAATTAGTGGTCCATTCATAATTAATGAAAAACTTTTATTCAAAAGAAATAATACAATGTTCAAATAATTAAAAGTCAAGTACGTCGAATAAATACAATGAAACAATAAAATAAAAAACTAATAACTCATATCCAGGTAGTCGTCGCCGTCGGTCCTGTGGCCCTGAGTCGGTGGCGCAGAAGTAGTGATGTCCGTATGCCACCAGTAGGATTGCTATCACTTGCTTCCACCAGTAATTTCTAATATTTTATAGCAGAAGATAATCAGATGTATGTTTACTCACATAACGGTCCTGAAATCGCTGATCAGCAAATGCCTTTTTGTCCTCCTTCAGCATGTGAGTGTATTTGAACGTCTCTGCCAACGTTGCCTCGCGATCCAACGACTTCGACTACACATGTTGCATTGAAGCAATATGATTAGGATGCCTAGTAATGATATGTAGAACACTATAACAAAGTTATTAACAAAATTAAAGTCACTTTACATACTTGCCTATCTTTAATCTTCGTTAAGGTTGTTGAGCCACCAGTATACTTGAACAACCTAGCCGAGGCCCTATTAGCTTTGTCGGTGAGATGCCGATGCCGGAACCCCTCATCGGTCTTCGAACGAATAAAAAAGGACTTCTTTATGTCTGGTCGGAACCATTGCGTCCGGTGGTCCCGCCCCTAACAAACATCATCCAGCATCTGATGGAGCCGCCGACCCATTCTATAGTCGAATATCTTCTTGATGGTAAGGTCGTGCCCAGCGTCCCACCTAAAATGTAGCTCCAACATAGAAACTTTAAAATTAGTTAAGCAGGATAGAAGATATAAACGAGCAAAAAAAGTTTGAACCTTAAAAAAGAAATAGTAATTACCACCCATTTCTAAAACCATCGCTCCTTGGTCTCAGTGGGGATCTTCGCGTAGCTAAGCCATGGATGGTCATACATCATGTTGATGACATTGGTTATCTCCTGAGTACACGCGTTGTTGTTCGGCACAAACCTAACAACCCACAAACAATAATCAACCTAAATCTACTAAATAGGAATCAATTTTCAAGAACTTTCAGCAATAAAGTTAATCATAATGATTGAAACTTAAAAACACAAGCCAGACAATGAAATCAACCTAAATTCACTAGACAGGAATCATTTTTCAGGAACTTTCAACAACAAAGTTAATCATAATCATTGAAACTTAAAACATTAACCAGGAAACCATTTCAACCTAAATCCACTAAATAGGAATCAATTTTCAAGAACTTTCAGCAATAAAGTTAATCATAATATTAAAACTTAAAAACACTAACCAAACAACTAAATTAACCTAAATCCACTAAATATGAATCAATTAACAAGAACTTTCAGCAATAAAGTTAATCATATTCATTGAAACTTAAAAACGCAAGCTAGCCCACCAAATCAACCTAAATCCACTAAACAGAAATCAATTTTTAGGAACTTTTAGCAGTAGCCATAATCATTGAAACAAGAAATATTAAACAGGCAAATAAAGTCAACTTAAATCCACTAGATAGAAATCAATTTTCAGAAACTTTTAGCAACAAAGTTAATCATAATCATTAAAACTTAAAAATACTAACTAGCATTCAATCCTAAATTCGCTAAACTAGAATCAATTTTAAGGCACTTCAGTGATAACCATAAACAAGAAATACATGAGACTCAACGTCTACCTTGTGTCGCCATCAGGCCAAATTTTTAACCGTATGATGGAAGGTGGTGGAAGGGCATCAGCTGCTGCCTCACTTCCGTGGATGAACTCTGGGGCCACGGCATCTGTCGCTAGAGGCGACGTCGATGTGGATGCGGACTACTGAGAAGTACAAGGTGGCGTCGTTGCCGTAGATAGAGGCATGTAGTTGCGGTTAGGGACCATGATGAACAGCTGGTCCGCTAAACCAGCAACCTATGGCGTCAAAGGGGTGGTCAGAGTAGAGGGAGAGGATCCAAAAGTTCCGAGGTTACAGAAAGAAACCCTCCCTCTACCTATCGACATGTCTGCAAATATCAAATTATTATCAAATTATCAAACAATCTCAGTATAATTTCTTAGAAAAATAGTCATCAACGTAGCAATTAACATAAATAGACAATTCCAAATACTTCAACAATTCAAAACCTTATGTATTGAATCTAACCTAACTTAATCAACCTATATCCACTAAGATTAGAAAACTAAACTGAACTAACCTTAAAACTGATTAAAAATTAAAATTGAAATTCTAATCAAACCTAAACTAAATAAACTAAAATTAAACAAATATCAAACAATTTCAGTAATAATTTCTCAGCAAAAGTCATCAATGCAGCAATTAACACAATTAGACAATTTCAAACACTTCAACAATTCAAAACCTAACGTATTGAATCTAACCTAACTTAATCAAACTATATCCACTAAGATTAGAAAGCTAAACTGAACTAGCTTAATGATTCAAAATTAAAATTGAAATTCTAATCAAACATAAACTAAATTAAATTAAAATTAAACAATTAGCAAACAATTTTAGCAAAAAATTCTCAGTAAAATAGTCATCAACGCAAAAAATAATAAAATTAGAGAATTTCAAACACTTCAATAATTTAAAACCTAATGTTTGAATCTAACCTAACTTAATCAAACTATATCCACTAAGATTAGAAAACTAAACTGAACTAAGTAACAACAGATAATCGCAGATAAGTCACAAATCATAATACAAACAAGCCACACAACATACAACAGAGAATTCAAGCACAACACAAGATCACAGAGATTATGCTGCAAACAAGTATGATGCATGTCTGTCCTATGCAGGCCATAAGCTCATGTGTCAGTTTACACCCAACAACCCGACATTACCTAAGAACCAGTCTCAGATATGGTTTCCCTTTATGTACTATTTGTGCATATGTGTCGATGTGATTAAGAATACCACCAGTTCATGACAACCAGTAGTCGTCGCAAAGCGTAACGCCATAATATACGGAAGGGGAGACAGTAATCTTACCATTTGTGGGTGTCCTTGAGATCAATACTCAATCAGTTCGTATATTTTCCTGTATTTGATAATCAAACAGTTCATGAGTTTCCTAATTTCGATAATCAATGAAATTCGTGGGTATTCCTGAATTCAATCATCAATCAGTTCGTGAGTTTTTCCAGCTTTAAACAATTAACAATCCATGTATTGAGCAAGCGGGATGGAACCCTCATCCTTGCCAAGCCAACATTTATCATTCAATTCTTTTTTACCACTTTCGGTATCCTTTTTCAGTATCTAGCAATCAGTTCTCTGTTTTCTTTACTCAATTCTCTTTTCTCTGTTCTCTTTTTTTGTTATTGATCATTCTGTTTTCAATTCTTTATTTCCATTTTGTTATTCTTTATTTACTTATCTTCGTTCTTCTTTCCATATCTTATTTATTCTTTTGTCACTTCATTTACCTCACCCTAGATCTTTTATGAAGAGAATCCCTAGATTCTAGGTTTTAAATTGTCTTTCTATGTCTATTACTGTAATTACCGTTATGCTTCTAAACTTTTATACTGTTTATCATTATGTCCTCATCTTTTACTTTAATTACTTTTATGTCCCTTAACTTTTGCTTATTTATAATATAACCCCCAAACCGGTTCTCTCTTGGAACTTCCTAGCTTACTTTTTTGCCTAGTTTTCAATCAAATTTAACTTTTAGTTAAAGAAAAATCACATGAAGGACAAATCTTCACCATCAAGTAAAGAAAGATTTTCTCACCTTTCTCAAGCTAAAATTAATGGTTTCTTACTTCTCAAGGCTTTTAGATAGGAGTTCTTAAACAAGAATATAAAAAACATCAAGTTTTTTTCATAGTTAGCCATGACCGAAACTTCAAGAGATGAACAACCATCATATATCATCATACCTTATGAAAATTGGTATGAAAGTGAAGAGGATGATGAAAGGAATAATTTAATCGATTTAAAATTTTGGTGAAGTTTTAGGGAGGAAGATGGCCGAACAAGAAGCTTGAAGAACGTGGTAGTGGAAGCTTGATATTCTCTCTTTTTCTTCCTTGGAATCTCGTTGAAGATGGTGGAGGTGGCTGATTCTATGTGTCTTGGGAGTTATAAAGGTGATTCATCAACTTTTAATAACAAAATATCATTAGGAAGAAAATTATTAAAGTTAGCTAGATATATTAGATCACATGTAATTATACTACTAGAGTAAATATATGAGCTACTACACTACAGCAGAGGCGGAGCTTAGCGACGCTTTTTCTCCATTTAGCGGCGGTTTTAAACCGCCGCAAAATATATTGCCGACGGCTATGGTTGACAAACCCCAATTTGACGGTTTGCTTTGCATTGAATTCAGAGTATTTTGATAACCTTTTGTCACATTTAGCCTAGGAATTAGCATGATTTTGTTATCTCTCCCATGTTTGTGCTTAAGTGTAAAAACATGCTTTTTAAGCCTTATTTTGATGAATTCTAGTTTCTTTTTCATCATCATCATTTTTTTCCATTTTTTTTTCTTTTCTTTTCATCATTTTTTTTCCTTTTCTTTATATATATTATTTTTTTTTTCCAAACTAAATACAAGAACATCAATGCATAAGGTCTCTACATTTAATCAATACATGAATATGTGCCCAATTCCTAAACATAAAACTGTACTGCCCCTTTTTATCCCATCCAATGTTCCCAAGCCTCACCAATTTTGAATAATAAAACACTCTCACTAGTCTAGGTCAATCAAAGATCCAAACAAGGACTTTTCATTGGTTTTCCGCCTTAGGCTTGTAATGTGCTAAATAAGAATAAGTTGGTTAAGCATAGGCTCAAAATTGGCTAACAATGGAGAGTAAAAGGTTGGCTATTTGGGTAAGTGGCTAATGGAAGAATGGCCCCAATCATATAAATGCACAAACACAAGAAATAAATGGATATATAAAATCAAGCAAATCAAGGATCACAATCATGGAAAGAGAACAATTTCACACAAGAATGGAAAATAAGTGGTTATAAAATGTAACCACATCAATAGGCTCAAGTCTCACAAGCTTGTGTTCTCAATTCAATACATGCTTCACAAGGTATGAAATTCAAGCAAGTTTCAAAAATTCTCTTTCAATCAATTGGGTTAATGCCCTATATTTAAACTTCTTGAAAAATCTCAATGTTTGACTAAGCGTTGTTGTGATTGAAAAGTTCAAAAATTTTCTTAGTTCACCCTTTCCTTTTTCACTTAGAACCAATATATTATGCAAAAAGGGTGACTAAATATTTGCAATCCAAAGTATAATTTCTAATCACAACTACAAACTAAAAAACAAAGATAAACAAAATGTATAAAGAAGAATCCACCTAAAAGTACGGAATCTATCATCCAAAATATCTAAAAATATCCAAAAGCATCAAAATATCTAAAATCCAAAATAAGCAATAAAAGTATCCAAAGCAAACTAGAAATGCATCAAAATATATACAAAGATGTGCAAAATGAGATAACTAGGCCGAAAAGTTCACCGGTTCCCAAATAATGCTAGGCCTCTTGTGCACCCACACACCCCAGGGAATAGTAACTTCCTTGTCGTCGTCATCTGGAGGTGGTGGTGTCACGTCATCGTCCTCCCACGGGACATCAGCTAGCTCAGCTAAGCTAGTAACCAGTGTCGGAAACGGTAACAAGCCGCGAATATGAGCTCTCCACATGCTATGCCTAATCAGTCGGGGGAAATATACTTCCTTCCCCTCCATGACGCACCCAATCAAGACTAGCATATCCATCGGAATCTCTGAAAAGTGAGTGGTAGGGAAGACATAGTGGGCAAATATTTGTTGCCAAGTCCTAGCCTCCCTAGTCAGATGTGCAAATAGCATGCCCTTGGGCTTTGTGTTGCTCGAATCCATTACCCAAGAAGCATCTGGTGTAGCAATCACGCGCCGAAGTGCCTCATAGTCGAAAGTCATGGAGAGGAGAGCTACCTCTGCCTACTGGTAGGCACAAGTCTCAGGAGTACCAACTCTGCAGAGCAGTGCATCCCTCAAGGCATCCTCAGTGATCATAATCTCTCTACCCCTCAAGAATACTGAATCCAAGCCTGGTCGAAAGAAATTGCAGTAAAATTCCTTAACCCACGAGATGTTAATCCGTCCCAAATCCCTATCGACGAAATCCAAGCCTAGCTCAGAAATACGGGCGTTTATGGCACGCCTCACATCATTGGGAAGATTCAGCTTCTTCTCAATATTCAGATTCTTCTTTGCATAACGGGAAAGGCGTAGCTCGCAGTAGAGATTTGGAAATTTGGTTGGAGCAGTGGACGGGAGTAACTGATTTTCTTTCTCCTCCTCATTCAGCGGATTCCTCGCATAGTTAGCAGATGGTGGGGATGTAGAGGTCTTGGAGCGCTTCCTTTTCTTGGAAGCAGAGGCTATAGCTTTTCCTCTATCCGACATCCTGAAAAATATGATAGAATATATAAAACATTTAGCATGTAACAAAGAAGGCATGTTCAGGATACAATTATCAAAGAGCAATCATGATGTTGCACTGAATATGTAAAAGTGAACAAGTAAACATAAGTGAATGAACCAAGACTGTAATCTTCATTAAAGGCAATATCTCATATTCAAAAGGCAATAATATCATCATATTTTTGAAAGAATTGTTAAAGAGGGTTAAAGGTGAGTGGAAGTAGAACGGTTAAAGAAATTAGTAAGTTAGAAAAGTGGATTAGCGATATGATGATATATAGGCTCAATTGAACGAGAAGTTGCGGTTCCTGTTCACAATGATTGTGCAAATCCGGGAAGTCAAAAAGGAAACAGAAATTTGCCCAAAACTGAAATAGAGATCAAAATGAAACTAATTTCCTTGAAAATCGGGCAGCATTCCGGCTTAAAATTGGACGTTCCCGGATAGCAAAATAGCACAATTAGCACAAAAAATAACATCAATCACGCACAGCAGCAAACAGATATTATTTGGCGACACATATTGCATGGAATATCAACCCAAAACCAACATACTGTACCCAAGGAAGCAAGCAGCAGATATGCACATACGAAGCAATTATCAGGCCTAGAATCCTCTATCCAGCCCTAGCTACCTAACAGCAATTATATCTATCTAACCTAACATACAAAATTTGAATTCCAACTAACTAACATTAAGCTAACAGTAATCAAAATTTTAACAGAAGTTCCAGCAGGAACCTGGGAGCAGAGTGAAGATGGGAAGTGGAAGTAGGGCAGGGGGGTATGGAAGCAGAGACAGAAACTGGCAGAGCGCCACCGCGGTTGGTGGCGGTTACGGCGGTGAGTGGCAGATGGTTGGCGGGGTAGAGGGCAGAGTGAAGGTAGAGCAGGCGAGCTGAGAGATGGAGAGAGTGAAGAAGAAAGTGTTGATGGAGAAAGAGAGAGGGGTTGCCGGTGATTGGCGCCGGCGGTGATGGGCGGTATCGGCGGTGAGCACAGAAGCAGAGAGGAACAGAGACAGAGAGGAGGTCAGAGGAGTAAGAGAGAAGGGGGGAAAGAAGAGGGGAAGGGCGAGGCTATGGCAGCGGCGGCGACGAAGACGGAGCGCTCGTCGGAGGACAGCCGGTCAGGAGAAGAAGAAGGTGAAGAATGGTGGGAGAGGGGAAAATGGAACGTTAGAGGAAGAGAGAGTTGGGGTGCGCGAATGCGCTAGGGCTCGCGTCTCTGGGGTAAGTGAAAATTCGAATCCGCGCGTGCGCGCGCCGTGCGCGTTCGCGTGAATGGAAGGAATGAAAGAATGGCGCGGAAGCGCCAGATGCGCAGGCGCGTATGTGAAGGAATCGGGATGGGCGCGGGCGCGCAAGGTGCGCAGCAGCGGGGATGCGCTGGGCTGGAGGCTTAAAAGAGGCCCAGAGTTGGCATAACTCTCGGGTCCTTTGGCCCTGGGTGATGCTAATACGCATCGACGCGCACGCGCACTGCGCGCGTTCGCGTGGGCTGTTTGATCTTATTGGATGGGTGCGGAGGCGTGAAGTACGCCAACGCGTGAACAGCGAGGGGTGCGGACGCGTACAGCGTGCGTTCGCGCGAGTTGAGTTGAGATGGGGGCTTAAAGTTGGCCCAGATCCAGCGCAACTCTCTGGATATTGGCCCAGAAGTTCTTGCAGCGGGTCGACGCGTACGCGGCAGATGCGCGTACGCGTGCGTTTCCTTATAGCTGTATGGACGTGCACGCACGTAGTGCGCGTCAGCGTGGAAAGAATTGGGCTTGGGGCATAACGCCGGCCTAAGAGAGGCCCAACTCTCTGGAAAATGGGTGATGAGGCGTCCGCTCAGGGGCGCGTGCGCGTGTGGTGTGCGCACGCGTCCTTCCCACCCTTCTTCTCTCCTTTTTTTTTTTTTTCAGAAAAAAAAATTTGCTGGGTGCTCCCCTTAGTGTTCACAACTCTTATTCACTCAACCATCATACAATTCACAAAAATGCAATTTTTGATATTATTCATCTACTACTAAACACAACATGCATGTGACTACCCATCCGTTAGTTGAGTTTCATGGTTTTGTCGGATGAGCGGTTGACATAAAGGTGATTGACACATAGAATTCTCTTTACTCCACCAATGCTTCCTCCTAGATCCGTATAAAGTAGTCCTTGCCCCAACATCATCCCTATACCTTGAGGCCTTGACCTTGATAAGCTTAACACCTATTTTCCAACCACTACACAACTCGTTTTTACTTTTAATTCCACAAAGAGTTCTAAGTTGACCATCATTTTCAAGCAAACCATATTCAAGTGAGAGATTAAAGCTCAGGGATAGAGATTTGACCCACTTAATTGTTGTATTGGATGGTAATTTGGGGAGAGAGGCTTCCCCACACTTAGACCATGCAAGGTCCACTTTCTTGTGCTCCTCTTTAGTTGTTTCCACCTCTTCACAATTCTCTTCACTTTCAACCTCATCCTCTTTGTTACGTGGCTCGGTGTTATCTTCAAGCACTTCATCTTGTTTAGTGAGAGGCGATTCAATTTTGGATAGAAATTCATTGATGAACGAGGTCATCTCTTGATCAACCTCTTCATATTCTTCAATTTCAATATACACCATGTCCTTCTCATCTTCCTTGGGAGGTTGTGCATACTCTTCTATCATTTCAACTCCATGTCCAACGGGTGAAGATTCCATTGTAAAGAGCAATTCATCTATGATTGAATCCATTTCTTGATAAACCTCTTCCAAGTCTCCAACGATGATATGTCTTGGAGATTGCGCACCCTCCTCAACATCAATATCAAGCTTCGTGGAAGAGTTCTTCATGATGCTACATTCCCATGGACTTTCAACATCTCTGAGATCTTCAACCACTTCTCCCCTTTCTTCAATGATCATAGGCTTCTCCAATTGTTCCAACACAAAATTTGTCTCCTCCTTTTCCACCGAAATTTCCAATTTCTCCTTCATGCTTTGCTCTTCTTTTGACTTTTCACATGTGGTCACGGAAGTACCTTGAGTATTCAAGCATTGGTGGGCTAAAGTGTGCACCACCTTGGTCAAATTGGTCACAAATTCAAGTGTATCCCGCTTCATGGCTTCATGTCTTTGAAGTAACAAAGTGAGAGAATCGTCTATTGGGGCTTGTGGTGGGTAGGAAGGTTCGTTGTTTTGGAGAGGGAGTTCATAATAGGAAGGTGGTTCTTGTTGGTAAGGTTGTGGGGATTGTGTGTATTGAGGTGGTTCTTGGTAGTGATCTTGATATGGTTGTGGTGATTCTAGAGGTTCTTGCTCATAATGGCCATAAAAATATGGTATGGATGATTGGTTATATGATGGGTAGGGATCATAGGAAGGTGCTTGGTATGGGAAGGCTTGTGAGAATGGTTGAGGTTCATGTTGAGGGTGAGAGTCGTAGGCATATGGTGGCGGTGCTTGGAAGTCACAAGGTGGTTCACCATAGCCATTGGATTGGTATGCATCATAGAATGGCTCTTCTTCATAGTGCATTGGTGGAGGTTGTTGCCATGAAGATTGATCATAAGCATGTGGCTCCTCCCACCTTTGATTGTTCCATCCTTGATACATCTCTTCATTGAAGTTCTCATCACCTACAACATGTTGATGACCAAACTCATAGCCAAGGTGAGAATTCATGATAGCAAGAAGAAAATGAAAACAAAATCAAATAAGAAGCAAGAAAATTAAATCCTAAAACTAGCAAGAGCTAACAAAAGCAAACATATTCACACTATTCACATATATACAATAACCAATAACATAACACCATTGCCCATCCCCGGCAACGGCGCCATTTTGATGAAGGGATTTTTCACGATTTAGAATTTCACAAATGAATTCTCGTTGCAAGTATAGTTTCTAAACCAATCACTAATCCTTTCATACAAAAAGTTGTTTGTCACTAGTATCAAACCGTCAAATTGGGGTTTGTCAGTGACCGCCCTCGTTATGAGCGCTGGGAGTGAGTTCAGCGGCAGTTACCAGTAACCGCTGGTATAACCGCCGCTAAATATGCATTTCGCGGCATGAGTAAAAAAACCGCCGCAAAATTTGAATTCTACAATTTTTTTTCTTGGTTACCAGCAGTTTTAAAACCGCCACCAATCAATTAAGTTTTTGCAAGTTTGAATGAATTTCGCGGCTATGTTACAACCGCCGCAGTTAAGGACTGGTTTGTGTAAATCTTTGATGACAAGTCATCCTAGCCCATTTTAGCTAATCTTTTTCTTTAGTTTTCATTAGAATTATGCACTTTCTTGAGCTACAAGCAAGCTAATTGAGTAGATTTTCATGTTTCCCTTGATTGGGAGAATTTTCATAAAGGAGCTTTCCTTTTAGAACTTTCAATATAGTTTTCGGAGAGCTTTTGAACTTGAGTGAACTTTAATTTCTTGTTTCCATTGCTTTTAATTTCATTTTACTTTTGTCTTGGATCTTGGATTGGAGAATTGAAGAAATTCTGTTTCAATCTCAATCTTGGATCTCTCTGTTTCCTTTACTGTTAATTGAATTAGCATTTCCGTTTCTGTTACTTGATCTTCATCTCTTTTCTTTGCAATTTACAATTTCCTTGCTATTGTTCTTGTTGGATCTAGGAAGGCATTGAGATCTAGACTTGGTTTTCTAGTCTCTGGGTCCTGAGATCTGAATTTCTCATTTCTATTTCCTGTTTATTGCTTTTTCTCTTCATTTACTTTACTATTTCAAGATCCGGTTCAATCCCAATTCCCTTGCCCTCTTCTGTTTGATGCAATTTAGTTTTTCCTTGTTTAAATTCTGCAAATCCATTCCCCAATTCCCTTTACATTTCAAGCAATTTATATTCCTTGCACTTTAAGATTCCGCAATTTATATTTCTTGCACTTTAAGTTTCTGCCATTTAATTTCTTGTTCTTTAAGTTTCAACAATTTATTTCTTGTTCTCTTTACTTCAATGCAATTTACATTCTGCAAGTCACACAATCATCAACCAAATCTTGATTCGCTTGACTAAATCAACCACTAAACTAAAATTGCTCAATCCTTCAATCCCTGTGGGATCGACCTCACTCCCGTGAGTTTTTATTACTTGATACGACCCGGTACACTTGCCGGTTGGATTGTGATGTTTAGTGAGAGATTCGTTTCTCACCAAAATATCTCATCAATCTTTACAAGCGGTTTCGAACCGCCGCAATCCCTGATACAGCTGTCCTATTTTTTTAGTTTTTTGGCGTTTTAGAACCACCGCCAAGTTCAGAAAAAAATATAAAAAAAAAGAGACGCAAAATTTGGGTTTTTATTTATGAAATCACATAAAATTTAAAAATAATATCATCAAGTTTTGTTCCTTGGATTTCTAATAATTTTAGGAGTGATTGTAATCACGTATAGAATCTAAACTTGTGACAAAACCAGAAAAATATCCGCAAACCACAATGTATTTATCAAAAAATCAACAAAATAGATCTCTTACTAAGAGTTGCATAGTCTACTTAAAAAAAAGTATGCATCAATCCAAAATAATTTCAATCCTAAAGTACTATTTTCTACTATATCATTCCATTGAACACATCCCTGCAGCAATCTCTGGTGGCAGCTCCTCACCCTGCCGTTGAAAAAGATAAATCAAAGCACTCTCCATTACCTTTATCCTTTTCTTGTCTGCTGCTGCTTCATCTTTCATCGTCTTCCTTTTCAACTTCTCGGCTTCCAGTTCTGTCTGTAGTTCATTTAGCTTCCTTTGCGTCTCCTCTACTTGTACTCTGTTTACTGACGGTTGCAAATTTGTACCAAAGAGTTGACTAGGAGTCGGTCCAAAACCCACTTCACGCACTCTACCCAGTTTTTCTCTTCCAAAAACCTGAGCAATGGAATCATTTTGGGACAACACTCTAGATGACTCCATCATGTTGCTCAATCTCCAAAAGTCTTTCCTACAGATATAAAATAACAATATGGATCCGATTCAAGAACATTCAACTTAATTAAAACTTAAACTGAGTTTATATTTGAGGCACACGATAAGCATAAGCATGCATAGGGATATACATCTGAAGTGAGAGTAGAGAATACTTTTGAATGGATTGGATTCCAGTTCTGTTACAAAATCAATTTGAGCAACCACAAGACACCCAAGTACGCTATAGTTTTCATCATGAAGGACTCTCTGGATTCAAAGACTTATACTGTTCTTCCTCTATTACTAAACTTGGATTCCAAACTTCTACTGTTCTCTCTCTATTACTAAACTTAATACCTATTACACGCTCTCTGAATATCGCTCATTTAAGTAAATGTATAAATACATAAATAAATAAATAAAATGGGCAAAGAAATAATTCAATACTAGTATTCTAGTAATTTTGACTAATTTCTCCTAATCATGTATTACATATATATTTTGAAACAAATAATTAGAGCTGTTAAAACATCATTATTCATAAAGCAATTAACAAAATTTCTGCCCAAATAAAGAACCTTTTTGGTTATACAGATATTTTGTAAATTAATTGAATCCTTCACATGTAACAACTTCATATCATAGTATAAGCGTTGGAACCAAAAACTTATTTGTAGACATTGAATGAAAAGAAATCCACAACTTATTTTCAGCTCAGCACACAAGGAATGGGCAACTAAAAAGCAGCAATGAACTATGGATGCATTATATATCATAATTTTGATGACTAATCATATTAGGTTGTACTTACACCAATTTCTCTTACCTCATCATTAATATAAGAGCCATCCCTTCTTTTGTGAACCTTGATCCATAACTCCCCTCTTTCGACTATCCTTCCTTCTTGTTCTGACTGAAATAAAAAGTTTAATCCATCATCGAAATCGACAAATCAGGGAGAATGTAGACACAGAGATAGTCCAAGGATTGAATTATGTAGAGCAGTACAAAACCGTAGAGTGAATAAAAAGGTACACTACCTCTTCTTCCCTCCGCCGAGCCAGGCTTTTCGAACCGCCAGTGTGGGTATACAACTATTTTGATCGATTTATCGCATTCTTCCTACACTTCTCCTATTGGTCCATCAGAGATAAATAGGGATTAGAAACTGTTTTAAAAAAGACACAATGCAAAGGTGATTGTACTATATTATACCAATATAAATACTATTTTTACCTTCGTCTCAGGTTTGGCGCGATAATCAAGGTACCATCTCCAGTGATCTCGATCAATTTCCGGCGGACGGTTCTCAATATTTTCTTCAGTTGACAATGTTGGCTCGTAGTAATCATCATACAACCTCAGCCGCATATCTTTCCAAGACTTCCCCATACTTTTCAAAATATTTTTTTATAATTCCGTCACTATCTTCATCAAACTCAAAGATTTGCTGCATAAATGACACGATTTGTTAAAAATATTTGCAAGAATACTCCCTGGTCAAGGAGCAAGTCAAAGGTAGCCATCCATTACAAAAACATCTTTTAGCAATAAAGAATAAATCGAAGAAGCTGTACCAACTGATGTGAACCCAAAATGGAGTAAAAGATGTCTATTGACTCAAATATAATACTGATTAAAAAAAACGCACAAAGGATTGAAAATTGTATAATGTCATTAACAGCAATCCATGAGCCAACAAATTAAAAAGAGAAAATGCCAACTCATATCTTAAGAGTACACAGAAGTTTGTGAATAAAATCGGTGCATTCATGAACACTTTATATACAAGCACATTGTGTTATATTTAAGTTATTTTTAATTTAAGAATAAAATACTATTCCTAAAATAATCAATTCTAATCATGAATAAGCATATGTAACTTAGATCGGATATAAACTCTTACCTTGACACATTTGAAATAAACTTTGTCTTTAGTGGTAACATGACGCCAACTTTCCTTACAGATAGAAAATTTACCGTAGTCAGATCCAAGCATACCAAGAACGCCACTCAACAGGCCAGCTTCGTCTCCAACTGGCTGCTTTTCATTGTTGAACCTAAGCATGATCCTTCTACCATTGGGCCTTTCCATAGCCTCCCTCACACTCAATTTAGCTGGCTTGATTGTGCCATCGGAATCTACAAGCCATTTATAAACCTTTATATATGTCTCCGTTGTAGACCGTTTGTACGAAGAAAATTAAATAACACATACTCTAGCGTAAATTGAAGAGGGTAAATCTAATAGAAAGTTACCGATGGTCTTAACCGTCCAATACTCTGTGGTCTTCCATCCTTTGCGACTCTGAGCTCTAGAAGCAACAGAGCGGTCGTCAACTTCTTGATCAATAGAATCCACTTCATGAGCATTGGTGTCCAAGTGTACGTGTCCTGACTTCGAGTTCTGACTGCTATAAGTGCGTGTCTGTAGAGCAAGCCTTGGTTCACTGCGCGGTGGACGGAACGGGCGTACGGTTGTATGGACACTACCACAGCTTGCTTGGGGAATTTCAGAGTCATCTTGGTAGAGAGCCGAAGTTGGAGACGGAGCCGGAGCCAGTGCCTTTTAAGACTACTGGCATGCTGGTCCTGATTTAGCCTTTTTTGTAAACCGGCCTTTCCTAGCCATCTTAAATTCATAATAACATGATGCAGGCAAAAAATCAACAGATTAACTCCAGCAACATATAATGCGGGTAAATTTTGTTTATGTATGCTAGAACCCAAAAAATTAACTTGTATACAATGCGAGGAGTTACTCAGCACAAGACATGGTTATAAGCTAAAAATACTCTACTTGTTCTTTATAAATCAGATTCATCATTACAAAAGCAAATCATGAACCTTAAGGCCAAAAACAAGTTATAACACCAAATAAAACCAAAATAAACAAATGAAGTAACGAGTTCACAGGGGGGAAGTTACAACACATAACACGCCTACTGTGCTAACTAAGTAACTATGTATATACCATGATATGAATATAGCAAATGCACATGGAAGGATCACAGCTGTTGGTGCTTCGTGAGTGCTGTTTCTCTTTATGTAATAATGAAGAACCTTGTTTTAGCATTTTTTCTTATGAAGTTATGATAATTTCATTACTATAAGAAATTAAGTTCAGTTAGTTTAATAATTAGTTCATTAATTTATCTAAAAAAATGTTAGAATTCAATTTTTATTTTCTGTATATAATAATTGGTTAATAACAAAATTTCAAACTATATCTGTGTGTGCTTAATCCCCCAAATCCCTACCCTTCATCCTTTCTTTCCAATTATATTAAACTCCCAATCATACACTAAGAGAATATTGACACAGTAAGGAAAAGCCATCTCAATATCAACACACAGATGGAATAATGATATGAAGAACTCCTAAACACTAGCACTACTCATGAAAACATCAGCAATATAAAAGGGGTTAAGATTTAAAATACACTCATGAGAATCATATTCATTCAATGCCCTCCAGAACACCTACTGCAATCACATTAGAACATCACAAATGTTATTGAAAGAAATAGGGGTGGTTACCAGAACAGAGAGGGCGGGCCTAACAGCAATCCCAAACCCACGACTACCAAAAGATAGAGAGAGCGACGTGACCGGCAGATTTTGGAAGCTGAAAATCAAGGATACAGATGAGCAGTTCTCCTCGGCGACAACAAAGACAGGCCAAATTAGTGAGCTAGGGCTGCGTGGGTTATAAAGTGTTTAAGGAGTGAGGAGAAGAGGTGGGGCGCAGCAGCTGGGGATTTTGAAATTAAGTTACAACAGATCTAAAATTTGTTTCTCTGAGTAACTATTGCCGAAATAGAAAGAAATTGAGACGCGGGAATGATTATAGTGGGAGGAAACTGAAATATTAAAAATTGAATAGAATATAAATTTATTACTGATTCTTTAGTTTTGAAAAAAGAACAAGAACAAGAACAAGAACAAGAACAAGAACAAGAATAATAATAATAATAATCATCATCATCATCATCATCATCATCATCATCATCATCATCATCATCATCATCATCAGTGGCAGATCCAAAAATCTTATAAAGAGGGGATCGAAAACATAAAATTAAAAGTATCATATTAAACTTCAAAGTTAAAAAAAAAGTATTACTTTTTTTAATATTATTTTAAACTAAAATTAATTTTAAAAAAAGATTTCAACAAGGCCTTTAAGAACTTCGTCAAACATGGCAAACAAATAAATTTAAATTAGACTCTTGCCTTTCATCTGTTGATAATTTATGTTAGATGCTTGCAATTTTTATTATTAAGCGCAAATTCTGTTGATTTCATGATCTATTTATTGTCCAGGTTCTTGATCCAAATTTCTTCCCATTCTATTGTCCATTTCATGGTAAAGCTGGTTCTTATTCTATTGTTTTGCAAAGAATTTGCCATTCTGTCTATTTGCTCATACTCTAGCATTTGTAGCATTCAACAGGGTTGTATATTCTATGCGAAATAGAGCAGGAATCATAGCAAAATAGGTCACTGATTGTCCCAAAAAATTTATATTAATCCGCATCTTGAAATAGTCAAGATAAAAAATTGTAAAAATAGGTAAAACATAGGACCAAGGGCATTCAATGCAGCATACTAACAATCCTTAAAAGCAATATAAAGAGTTATAAAGTCACGACAACTTCAACACACAAGTCTTGGGCATCCTATAAATCCAAAACCAAATTATTCAATTATACTATTGCAATATCTTCAAGGGTTTAGGTATCGTGTCGCCCACATAGCTAGGTGCCACGCATTCTTCTTATCAGGAGACATTCCACTATATGGATATTCATTCTCGTCCGGCATTTTATTGAGGTTATATGACAGCATCGAGGCCTTTTGTCCAGCAGAATCAGCCTCTTCAGAGCTTTCAGATGAGACAACGGCCTCTTTCTCCACTGAATCCAGTACCACCTCCCCCGTTTCTTCGGATGCCTTCTGAATCTGGGATCGAGATAACCCTGACAGGTACATCATAGCCAAATATAGGCGCATAATATTAGGAATTAGTGTATGAACATAATTATTCTAATTCAACAACCAAGAAGTTGATAATCTTACGTTCCCATAGTCGTTCAAGTCCATGTTCTATGAGTTTGAATTCCTCTCGTGCTGCAATATCCAGTTCAACAACAAGAATATTTTCATAGCGTACCTGCACAACACACCACCCAAATAATGTAGAAACACTTTTTGTAAAAACCTGGGACAATGCAATCCCTTACAATATATGATATATATAATTATTCACATCATTCCGAACCTAAAAATTAGAATACTGGTGACTCGTCAGTTTATTACTAGAATTTTTTTCAATAGCAAACAGATTAGATGACAAAAAAGATATGGCATCAAAGAAAGAGTACACAAGTAACAGCAGCAAAATTTGGAATCTTTGGGGTCGATCCTACTCAAGTCAGAATTAAAAAATTTGCCTCATGCACACAGTTCAGTTTACGAAGTAAAATTAAAAGATATACCACCTTCAGCAATATCCGTTGATATATATATTTGTATAAAGAAGCAAAAGTTAATCGCATGCATTCGAGCCCTTATAGAAGACTCAACAATTTGTACTTTATAAGAGAAATTACTATTAAATAGGATAAGGATAATAAGCTTAAGTAATCCCAGAATTCAGCTTTATAACAGGGTTGAGAATTTCCCATTATATATATATAACAGTTTTCATCATGACATTATCTTCAGGTAGTTTCAGAATTTCCTTTAATTTATTACACCTGCATAGATTAGGAAAGGTTTTTGGGTGCAGTTTGACAATTTCTTAAGAAGAAAGACTTAAGAGAATATAATATCATAACCATCTAGCTAAACATAGCTTCTACTGTAACATGGCATTTTGAAACCACAAAAGGGTCAATATTATATGCTTGAGTACGACAAAAGGGTCTATATTATATGCTATTATCTTTCTTCTAGTCCACATATCTCATCAAGTTTATCTTGCTATACAAATTACAATTAAACTCCCCAGCCTCAATAGTGATTCGGCTTAATGCACAAAATTTAATTATAATCTTAGAAAGCAAATAATATGGTTTAGATATCTAGATAGAGAACTAATATATACGTTAGATAAATAGCAAGGAAAAACACCACTATTTTACCTTCACATCGTCAAGTATTTTCTGTGACTCCCACGTTTCCGTACTTGTTATAAACTCAAACCCAAATTTGGCCCGATAATTTCGGTCCCAATGAAGAAATTCCTAGCATTTAAACATAACCAAGTAAATATGGGTTTTATTCACAAATAAGAAAAGTATTTACAAAATTAAATTGGGCAACAGCAAACAAACCCTCATCATTGAAGCCGAGGCATAACGAATGGCTCGAAAAAGGTGACTGTGTCCAGAGAAGGCATCCAACTGTGATTGTATACAGGACTCTTTGAACCACAACTGCCTTGCAAATAAGGTTGCGACCTCAAACGAAGAGAAAGGAGACACATCTATCATCTTCTCTACGAACCAACGGCTTCTGGAAATGAGAAAGAAGTCTCTGCTCTCCAATTTCCCTGAAAGTCAACAGAGATAGAAAGAATGTCCAAGGATAATATAAAAATGTGATTGTAGGATGACTTGAAGGAGAGGTTACAGCATTGTGAAGACCCAGTTAAATAACAGAGGTTTATATGAGAGGATAAGTTTTAAAAAATCTAAGAAGTCTCAATCAATTCGACCTATTGTCTAACGATATGACTAACATACAATCCACTAAATACAACCCAGTCTTTTAGGAATCGGCTGCCTCATCACAATCTTCAACCTCGTCGGTAATGGACTCCTCTAAATCGCCGTCTCTTGTCAACCACAGGCCTTCAACATCAAATTCAGGCAAGCTAGTCATACAGGACTGTGGATGAAGGTCGACCTCGCAATGTTCATAGTCTTCGCCCATGTCAAACAAATCTCTTGGTTTCACATGGACTACTACACTCCATCCGCTCTCCACCTCATCCTCCACGTAGAACACAAGACGCGCCTCAGATGCCAAGATGTACGGCTCATCATCTTCTCGATCACCGGTGTGAATCGATGTGGCAAAATTGACACAGGTGTGGCCGAAAACATCCTGTCGGATGCCTCTCCCTGACGTGGTATCTGCCCAAAGACACTTGAACAAGACTACATTGAATTGACCACTGTAATTTAGCTCGATGATGTCTACTAATCTCCCGTAATACGAGACACCGCCAAAAGCAATATTGGCATCCCGTTTATGTGCATAACTTCTAGTATCCGAAGTGACATAAACCCGCTATTCTGTGTTTTCATTCCTTCCTCCCTCGACATGGTCCTAAATTTAAATCGGTTGACGTTGTACACCTGATAGCATTTGGCCTGAGCAATCGAACCGCAAGCGAGCCACTGCAACTCGTTCAAATGATTGGTGCTTCCAAATGTGACCTGGCATTGAACCATTAGAGGCAAGAAAGCATCAAAGGGTAGTAGGATCCTGGGATATTAAGATTACCGTATGGCTGAGCCAGTTCGAAAATTCTCTGTGCACAACATTATCTACGTGAGACTGGGACCTTATTTTACTTCGCAATTTTCTCTTTGTGATGGCTCTGTACTCACTGTGCACACAAAAAGATATTTCAAGTTCAGTACTATCAATACCGATATGGCTCATGGTATAATTTTAGAACTCAAGCTCTGTACGTACTCTAATAATTTTTCTACAGCAGTGCAATTGACCAGTACATGACGATGTTCTTGAAGCTTTTCTGTTGGTGTTAGTGTGAAAAATGAGGCTGCCCCGACCGCCTTTCCAACCTCTGGGAACAAGTTGGCAATCTCGCTCGGTGGAGCATCGCTCAGCCGGTCGTCAACACGCGTCAGTTGGTTGATCCTAGTCTCGACGTTATCTAGGTATCTTGAACAGAATGTGAGAATCTCCTCGGATAGGTAGCCCTCTGCTATCGATCCTTCCGGTTGTGCTCTGTTACGCACGTACTGCTTGAGACGACATAGGTACCTTCGAGAATGTAACATATAAATTACTAGGTGACAGCTATCCTAATAAAACAGGTCGAGAAAGCTCAAGTAGATCTTTACCTCTCGATTGGGTACATCCACCGGTAGTGCACTGGGCCACCGAGACGTACCTCCTCGACCAAATGCACCTTTAGATGAACCATGACTGTGAAGAAGGAAGGTGGAAATATCATCTCCATGTGGCACAGAGTATGGACCACATTTAAGGAGAGGAAGTTGTTGAGGATCTATGAATTTACTGTATATTAGTCGGAAAAAGGCTGATAAATTGGCCAAGACGGCAGACACTGGGGTGGGCAATACGTGTTTTGACGCAATTGGCAATAGATGTTCCATCAGAACATGGTAGTCATGACTCTTCAAACCAAATAACTTGTGCTATTTTAAGTCAACACAGCGAGAGATATTGCTAGAGTACCCGTCTGGAAAGACCACATTCTTGATGGTCCTAAGAAAGACATCCTTCTGTGAGTTCGACATGGTAAAGACTGCAGCGGGATACTTTCCACCTTCAAGTGGCCACATATCATGCTTGATTCCCATCAACTGGAGATCTTTACGAGCTTTCAGGTGGTCTTTGGATTTACCGCTCTCGTTCAAAATGGTGAATACAATGTTATCGCATACATTCTTCTCTATGTGCATGACGTCAAGGTTGTGACGTAATTCGTTGTTCTCCCAGTATGGCAGATCAAAGAATATACTCCTTTTATTACAGGGTGACTCATCTTGCACCACGGTCTGCTGGCCACATCTTCTTTTACCGCCCACCGCTTGCATCTTGCCCTGTGAGACGGGCACACCCTCCAATTGTCTCAGGACATCCCTGCCAGTCAAGTTAGTAGGTGGGGATCTATTTTCTACTTTACCATTAAATCTAATCCGGCCTTGTCTATATCTGTGATCGCGATTCAAGAAGTGCCGATGACCTATATAACACCATTTCTGACTGAAGGTGAGTCGCATAGTCTCGGCGTCCAAATTACACGTGGGGCAGGCTCTCCCGCCGTACGTATTCCAACCAGATAAATTGCCTAAGCCAGAAAAATCACTGATAGTCCACATCAACGCAGCACGCATCTTGAATGTTTTCTTCTCACTGGCATCGTAGGTATCAACACCGGCCCACAACTGCTTCAACTCATCGATCAGGGGCTGTAGGTATACATCTATGTCATTGCCAGGAATTTTAGGACCGGGAATAATCATAGAGAGTATAAAGTTGGTTTGTTTCATGCAAATCCATGGGGGTAAGTTGTATGGAATAAGAATCACTGGCCATATTGAGTACTTTGAACTGAGATTTCCATAAGGATTGAAGCCATCACTGGCCAAGGCTAAGCGAACACTGCGCGGATCGCCAGAAAAGTCAGTATATCTCATGTCAAATACTTTCCAACCCTCGCCGTCTCTGGGATGCCTCAAGAAACCGTCAGAGTTGGCGCCTCTCTTGTGCCACAACATGTCCACAGCTATCTTACTGGACATGAATAACCGCTGCAACCGTGGAATCAGAGGAAAATAACGAAGAAATTTCGCTGCCTGAGGTTTACCATTCTTCTTGACAACGGCGTTGGTCCTTACTACAGAATTCTTCCTGGTCTTCTGCTTTCACGTAGATGCTCCACACCGTTTGCATCTAGACAGGTCGTGGTTGGAACCCTGGTATAGCATGCAGTCATTCGGACATGTATCTATCTTCTTGTACTCAATACCCAGCTTCCTTATTATCTTCTTGGCATCGTGCAAGGTCTTCGAAATCTGTGCATGCTCAAAGACATCCCCCAATAGCTCTAGAATCAATCCAAAAGCCTTGTTTCTCACTCCGCACATGCACTTTATATGGTATAGCCTCACCAGGAAAGATAACTTCGAGAATCTTGAACAACGCGGATATAGTTCCTGCTCACCGTCCTTAAGCAAGTCTTGAAAGGCATGAGCCTCGTGACTAGGTTCATCAGATAAGTACGGCAACCCATCCGCAACGTCTCCAGCATGCCCATCCATGGGATCTTCATCCTCACTCTACAGTCCCGGCATATTGAATGCGTCGTGGATCATGTCACGTATTTGATCTCCTGAGTTTATAGTGGGATCTAGTTCTTCCCTACCACTAGACCTCTCGTCTACGACCCTCTCACCGTGATGTAACCAAAAGGTATAGTTAGGGGGAAATGGTTTCATCAGAAGATGATCGTATGCATCTTCTCTAGTCTGGAAAAACCGGAACCCACACATAGGGCATGGACAATGTATCATCCCATTGGATGATGCATTGACAAATGCGAAGTCTAGGAATATATTCAGTCCATCCCTATATTCTACACTACCTCGTGACTTTGTAATCCAGCTCTTATCAATGTCTAAGTAAATGAAATAGCACATACAAATAGATAATTACTAAAAAAATACATAGAACTAAAAAAACCAAATTAAAAATGGGGTGTGTGTCAGGTGAACCAATAACAGTCTATCACAATTATGATATGGGAGAGTACCATACGTAATAAAAGAAACAAAGTTAAGTGCATCCCAGATAACATGAAGAACATGAAAGGTATTGGTAAGGAGGCTTACTCATGTTTAAAATTCTGTGCTTTCTTAAAAGAATACTAGTAGAAAGAATTGCTGGTTCCAAGTCCAAAAAATGAAAAGATAAAGAAAAGCTAACTTAAAAATTGTAAAAGAAACCAAGAATAACTGTTAAAATTAAAAAATAATTAGGTCAACAAACATAACTAAACAATGATCATGTACAGTGAATAGAATCTTTAAAATATCTAAAAAATGGAAGACAAAATAGTATTAAAAGTTAGAATTAAAAGAAAGTTAATAAAAAGGGGTTAAAATAACAACAACAACAGATGGAGGATAGATTCATAAAATTTAAGGATATATTACTCCTTGTATTCTTATAAGAAGGTCTTATTATAGTTCCCCTACCATAATTGTCTTCGACCGTGTAAATAGAATAAATGAGTTTCAGTGAAAAAGAATAAATTATTAACCCCTCAACTCAATTTCAATATATTAAAAAAATCACTTGTAACAGGTTTTGAGAAATCAATATTGTTCCTTTACGTGGAAAAAAAATGGGCAAACAAGAAAATTTGGTTTTGAGCCATGGTAAGGGAGATGCTATAACATTAATAATTATAATAATAATGATAAAGAATATAGTTGAGTTCGTTTGATATTTTGGCTTCATTTGCCCTGTAACAGGAAATTGTATTACCTAAGCAGGAAATAAAAAGAGGATACTATGGTCAAGCGAAATAAATTGAAATCAATAAAAAAAATGAAACTTTATAAGTAAACACGCAGAGTCCATAATATCTTCATTATTTTTTATACCTAGAAAAATGCCCAAACTCCTATCTTATGTAAACCAAGTTCTCTATCAATAATTAGTATATAACCCAGCCAGGCTAGCTAGCTGCAGAATCTAGTTAAGCACTACTTTCAAGTTTCACATAAATAATAATACAAAGGAAACCTCTATATTCTGCAGCAATTTGTTAAACGTAACAGATACCAATCAGTCAAACTAAAAACGGAATAAAAACTCATGTATCTATATGTTTGTTAGAACTTAGTAACTCCTCTTGACTTCAACATTTCACTCATTAGTCAGAGTTTTTGGAAATTAGAATGTCACCAAATATACTATATTATCAATTATCTAACAATATCCAGAACTCACATAATATTTCTTATTTCACTTTAATATTACTAATAATAGACAAAAGATGCAGTGGTGAGAAGTTGTCAATGCAGGTAAGTGTTGGTTATAACACATTTACAATATTATGGCTACATCAAACTCAAATCCTTGTTATTATAACCCTTTTCCTAACTAGGAGAATGATCAATTCCACTACTCACATATGGAAAAGATGAATGGATGCAATATTAATAAATCAAATTTATCATTGTGGATTCAAATTTTCAAGCTTAGAGGCAGACCATAGATGCAGGATAGAATGCAAAGAGCACAATGAAGATCATTATGAAAACTGTAGCGTTTGTATGTCGCATAGTTCTGTACACGCACCTAAAAGGAATGATGACAACCACTTTGCATCTATATATCAGGATTAGTCCAGAACCTTGTAACTAGATTAGTATATTTTAATTTCACACTTTAAAAGCAACATACACAGGGAGGGGTTCAATGATGGTTCAAAGGCTAATGGGATTTTCTTTTCTCTCATCCAAAATATTGCTTGATTCAATCTAACTCACACGATTATCCTTCAAGTTCAACTAACTATAGCAGGTTTATGAAGGCAATATAAATTTGATGATTCATCGTAAGAAAAAGGGGAGGAAAAAAGCAACAATGAACAATCGATTGAGCATCAAAGAATCTGTAAAATTAAATCAATCCAATGGCATCAACATGCTTTTTTGTTCACTCAAACCACTCAACTTTGTTTCTCAGCTCCACACTCATCACACAAAGCGAAAAGTACTCTATCTGTCTACACAATAAGAGATTTACTCAAGGGTGAGAGATAGACGATATTAACGTGAACCAATCAAGTCTCAATACTGAATATAAAAATTAATAGAGCAATTCATCCTTGATGATCATGGACATATGTATTATACTATAATATTTGTGATCTTTTGGAAGATAAACTTGCAATCTGCTAATTAATCGTACTGAATGAAATTCCTAACTCGAAACAGCTTCAATTAACCACAATTTATAGAACATATAGACAAATACATGTTCAAAACTCTGAACCAATAATGAAAACCAGAAGAAAAGCTCAATGTGGAAGAACAAACCAGTGAAAGGGGAGGGCAGCGATAGCTAGGATTCGCGCACGGTGGAGGACGGTGTCGCGGTTTCACACACTACCGATGAGATGCTCAACTTCGTCGCCGGTGATAGAACCACGGTTGGCCGCTGCGCAATTCGACAGCCAAGACGGAAGCGCCGGGTAGAGCAGATGGTACGCGGCTCTGCTCCCGATCGTGTTTGGCGCGCTACCAAAATCAAGTGACGGGTCTCTGCAAAATTCGGGGGAGGGGGTTTCAATTAATGGCAGTAAGGTAAAAGGGGGAATTGAATTAAGGAATTGAAACTCACCTAGCGGCGTTTCTAGGTGAACTCGCGGGTAGGTTGCGCCAGATTTAGGTTGGGTGCTCTTCGCGCCTCTGCTCGTGCTTTCATTCGCGCCAATAGGTTAGGTAAAATCAGGAGGGTTGAAGACATATATACCAAATTCGCAGCGGTTCGGACTGCACGGCCGCTATCCAGGGGCGTTTAGCGGTACCTGCCAGACTGCCGCTGACCTCTGCCGGGATCTTCTCAACTAGCGGCGTTTTTGGCTAGGGCCGCTGTTTCTCCGCCGCTAGGCTCCGCCTCTGCTGTAGTGTTAGTATACACGATACTAGTTATATATGATTATTTTAGCTATAAAAGATCTATGATGATGTTTTAGCATAGCTAAGTTCATCAAAAAATGCTGGCATTAGTCCGTGCCGGTAGATTTTGGACCAGTTATTATATTATCATCATAAAATATTATTATAATAAAATATTAATATAGTAAAATATTAATATAAAAATATTATTATCTTAATTTTATATATCCCACAAAACTAAAAGGCAACAACTAAGAGAATCTAAATACAACAGTGTCATTAGTTGAAGCTACAAGGATCTTATATATCTAATTGGACCGAATCTAAGAAAAAACAAATATATGTAACATAATGAAATAATAACACTTTTATTATACTTGACTCTTGGCTTTCTATGGTAGTAGAAAAAGTGGCTAAACATCTTAAATAATAACGATATCTTCTTTATTTGTAGCTTTTTCTGTCTGATCTGCTATCACATACACTAAGGAGATATTTATATATAAGAACATTGCGTGATCGTTTTCCACACATTCACCTACTATTGTAATGGCAAGGGGTGATTATATGATGAATTCAGTGTCATATTTTTCTTTTGCTGTTCTTTTTACTTTCCTCCTATCTATTGATCATGTCATGACTCATGAAACATCTAAAGGTGGAATTCTCTCTTAGATTCTCTCTTATAAATATAGTTTTCATGATGAACTTTTATTTCTTCCTTTTACATAATATGTGGTAAATTTACCTTTCACATCCACAAGCCATATTTACTTGATTGCACTATATGTAGGTAACGAGCAATCTTATAATAAGAACAGTAATGGAAACAACTTCAAGTATCCAACATCATTTCATGACGATTTAGACAAAGAGAAGAGGCATGACTCTAATAGAGATGCAGGTATATATGTCATTATTCAATAAATAATATTGTCATCTTTTTGTATTAGTTTTCTGCACCATTTGAAATTATAGGTACTTTAAAAATAAGACTTTACAATAGTATAATGTATTTTTAAATGTAAATTAATAAAAATGGATTAATACTTAATTTGGTCTTTGAAATTTGAGGTGCAACTTAAATTTTTTATAAAATTTCAATTGACTTAAATTGGATTTCAAAGTTACAATAGTAATTTGTGTTAGCCCTTAAATTCATCTCTAGTAACCTCGTACCGATTTGACACGTTAATTTATCACGTTGGATAAAATAAAATGATGTGGTTTTATATTATTGGCACTCAGTTTTCAACAAAATGACATTGTTTCACACAAAACACATTTCTTTTTCAGTAGCAATCCTTGGTGTGAAGTCATGTGGTTGAAAATTAGGCATCAATATAAAATAATGTCATTTTGTATTATTTAGCATCACAAATTAACGTGCCAAATCAGCATATCATTAGTGAAGATGAATTCAGGGGTTGATACGAATTAATTTGAGAATCCGATTTAAGTAATTTAAAATTTAAATTTCAAGAATAAATTGAGTATTAATTCCAATAATTTTTTTTCTGATTTTTTGCTAAATGGGGGCTAAATTTTCAAATATTAGAAATATCAAAACAAGAATAAGCAAGATCATTTACCAACAATTATATGGTTGTTATAAGTGAAAAGCAAATAGATTAAGCACAAATTTCTTTCTTTAAATTTCAGTTCCTTAAAATTTCAGTTCCTTAAATATAGGATATGGAGATCTTAAACTAGGTAAGAGTAATATCGTTGAAATGAATTGTAGGAGTAAGGAAGTTATAGAAGATGACATTTCTTGCATAGTAAATAACATGTAACAAAGAACATACCAACAACAATATAAAAAAGAGTAATGCTAACAGCTAATATATTTTGTGATTTATAGTCATTAATTAGTTATTATTAATATTTTTAATAGTGTAAGATTATATCTAATAATATGAAATTACTAATTTTTCTTTTACTGAATAAATATTTTTCTAACATATATATATGACGATATATCTGACATATATATCTTTCCTTTTATCCAGTTGAGGAGATAGTTCCAACACATAATGCCAAGACTTATGATGAGCCAAGTAATTATCGTCGTATCTCTTCAGATGCTCATTATTTTCCAAGGGACTATCAACATGATGAACTTATATTTCGGTTTGGTCATCCTCGTTTTGGACAAATAACCGTTCCTTTACCATTTACCCATTCTCTGTTTGCGCCACCAAAAGCTGATGAAAGAAACTCTTTGTATGCTACTCCTCATGCCTATTACTATCCTGGCTACCAACCCTTAGGATGGGAAGATTTTGGTAAGGCGAACTAGCATCTTCTCTATCATTTACCTTTACGGCTAATATTTATTTTGGTCCATTCATGTACATCATTTTGGTTCTGTAGCTTTAGTTAATATGTAGTCATACTAACACTGTCACAAATTAATTTTTAGAGGTCTTTTAAAATGTCAATTTAACTCAAATTGTTAATTTGACTTGTATTTATTATTTATAAAAAGACTATTTTGATACGTTAAAATTCAAATTCACGTAAATACATAGATGAATTTAAAAGAGACAAATAATGGTTTTGGCCAAAAAAAAAAAATCTAAATTTTTTGAAGTACGGAGAATAACTTTTTAGTTAGTCAATAATTAATTAGTTAATTTTCTTTTAATTCTAATTTTTTTTTTTTGAAAATTTATAATTTATGATTTAAAATTATAGGTTTATGATTTAGGATTTATAATTTAAGATAAAAAAATAATTTTTAAAAAATTAGTTGATGGTAGCTAAATATAGTAAGGGAGAGCTATATACTAATGTAAATGTAGTAAGGGAGAGCTGTATAATTTATGATTCATTATCTATCTTTTCTCAAATCTTTGTTTATACATCTTCATCTATAACAAAAAAAATTCGTTATTATGAACTATTAAGTCACCATTAATAAGTCCTCTAACTTTAAAATTAATTCTTTTATTATTATTGTATTAAGATGTATGATCGAAGAAATTTAAAATTTTTTTACTTATTCATCATTTTTCTATTCAAAATTATAAGGTCTGCACCTTTTCCCCCCTTAACCTTTAGTATTCCTTTGCAATGAAAATATGATTTAATGTATATAAACAAGTGTTTTGAAGAGAGAAGATTTATTGTTACAACTGTATTTTCTATTTTCCTTTAAAATGGTAATACAGAGAAAAGCGTAATCTATTCTATATTCTATGAATAGGCTACGTTTTACAAATGTAACTTAAAAAATGTGTGGTTGAATGAGTGTTTTTTTTATAGTATTGAGATTATTAAAATTGTGAATTAGTAGGACCGACGGAGGGAGGGGCTTTAGAACTCAAAGATACAAATATGTGAACCTATAGAACAAATCATGTTCAAGTGAGGTCGTGGGAGGATGCTACATACATGTTGCATGGGTTCTCCCTGCTGTTGGTTTTTACAAGTTTCTAAATAAGCATACCAATTTTTAGTCACTAATCAATTAATTATATTTATATTTGAAGTAACAATTTTTTGTTTTGTTATAGATAAAAATAGGTTTAATTATTTTGTTAATTCTTATAGTTTCACCAAATTTTCAATTAGGTTTTTATATTTTTTTTAATTGGTTCTTACATTGTTTTATTTTAATTTTGTAATTAGATCTTTTTCATATCAAAAACATTAAAATTAACAAAATATTTCTCCCAAAATATATAGGGTCAAATATCTAGTTAAATTTTTAATTATGAATACTTGTAAGTTGCAAAGTAATATTCAGTTAATTCTAACATTTTTAATACTAGAAAAGACCTAATTATAAAATTAAAAATAGTGTAGGGATCCAAATAAAAAAAATAGAGACCTAATTAAAAATTTGGTAAAATTATAGAGATCAATAGAGTAATTAAACTATAAAAATATATCGATAGAAATTTGAGT
>NC_029793.2:47797236-47798245 GCF_000816755.2 Arachis ipaensis | reverse complement strand
ACAGAAATTAACTTTTTTAATAATTTTGATATTAATTTTTTTTTAATAATTAAATCTCTCTCAACCAATCCTTTAAAATAGTTTTTTCTTTATATTATTTCATGCCATCTAACATAAAAAATAACAGAACTTAATTACTTGTCACATCAACACACTTAGTAAAGAAAATTAATTAATAACAAAATAAAACCAAAATAAATAATTTTCATATTTTACGGAACCTAAAACCAAAAGAAAAATTTTATAAGAACCAAGATAACTTCTATATTTGACAGGACACCTATTAACAATTTTCTTAACTAAAAGGAAACACTGATATTAATTACATATGGTACCAAATATATTAAATTATACAATTTTTTAATTTTCAGCTCTTCTACCGAATTTTTGGATCCACCTTGTGCAACAAGACTCAAAATGTTATTAATGCAAACCTTTTGTTACTGACAAAAAGAATTGTTTAAATTCTTTGGTTTTCAAAAAGTAATTTTAATTTCTTGTTCTCTAAACAGTCTCCCATATTAGTTATTTTGACTTGAATTGGTTGATAAATTGATTTTTAGGACATTTAAAATATGTACTTTTTAATACTTGAACCAACTAGAAATTTTTTTTTTTTATTAATCTCCTCATCACAAGATGTTTACATTTTCAACCTTCTAATTATTATAACAAATGAATTGATGATCCAGAGAACTTTGAAGATGGAAGAGTAATAAGGCATCGCAAAATTATGACGAGGCCTTCAAAAATTGATGCGACTTTATTCCATGTGTTTCCAGCAAAGGCTTCTAGCATGACAAATAATGGTGGTAAAACATGGTATGGCGACATTGACGAGGAGACAATAAATTAAACCAAATATCAACATATAAACCGTATTTAGTCGTGTTTTGCATGGAAAATAAATAAAAGGATAGTGTGTTTTACAACTTATGTATACGCATGCCCTAAAATTTACCACTGTGATGTATTTCTCTTTAGTAATTTCATGCAAATGCTATAAAGT
>NC_029793.2:47785786-47797231 GCF_000816755.2 Arachis ipaensis | reverse complement strand
TGTAATTGTATACTTTTATTTATATTTTAATTATATTATATTGATAATCTATAATTGAATTCTATAAATGACAAATCATAGTAGTGAAAAACACATGCATGAATGGATATAACTACAATGTATGATTTATAAAAAATCTTTTTGCTTTCGTATAAGATATCTAACTAGACATTTAGGCTGGGTTCACTACAACACATGTGTCGAATTCTGGTGGTTTATTTTAAAATTTGTGTCGGTTTTAAATTGTCGCAAAGCAATATTCTAGCAGTTCGCTAATTGGAGTAGTTTAGGGTGTCAGAAATACATTTTTACAGCAGTTTTCAGCAACTATAGTTATAACTGCTGCTAAAAGGATACAAATTATTTATAGCAGTCTTTAACCACCACTATTTTTGGAAACATAGCTTTTAAAAAAATTATGGCTATTTTGAATCGTTGCAATTTAGCATGCAATTCTTTTAAAAGTATAACAAGGGTTTATAACTGCCACAATCTTCCCAGTTATATTAAAAAAAAAATAAAAGCTACTATTTTCTTTTAGAATTAACCCAAGAAACCTAGACTAAGTTAACTTCCTATAACGACCTGACTTCTAGCACGTCATGACTAATGTTAGTCGTCAGGCATTACTAAACTTACCTTATGGACCCTAGACTAGATATACTAAACATTTAAATATGAGCTTGTATTACTTATCGAGATCGTGTATTAGCCAGATAAGATATAAGTTAAGCAATCAAAATATGCAGTATATAAATATATACACATATAGTAATATCATATACTTGTCTGTAGACTCAGTTTAGTACACTCTCAAGATTACACAAACTGCTTATTTATATAGATATTTACAGACTCTATTATTTACATTAACTGGCTCCGGCTCTACAAAAGCCACTCTACTCTGGGACCCGTCTAACTTATATATATATATATTTACAAAAAATACTAACCCTATAAAAAGTCTAGACAAAATTAAGGCAAAGACTGCTACTACTACTATAACTAGCCATAGATCGATCATAGCTAAAAGAACGCGGAATGTTGTACTGAAGTACGTGGAGTTGCTCTAGCACGCTAGTAATGTTGCTGCTACTCACATTCCCATACTGTCCAAATACTGAGAACTCAAAAAAGATCACACCGGATCCCATCTACAGAACGGGAAAAAGTAAGAGGGTGAGAACCTAAAATTCCCAACAAGGTACTAAGCGAGAAACTAAGGGGTTCTGTAGCCTAAGTCCAAGAATTCATGTAGTTACGTTGGCATGCAAGTACAAACACAGATAAATATAGCAGACTAGCAATCACAGAATACAGGAACCAGAGATAATTCACAATCACAGAATACAAATATAAAGAAAATTCATGATGCGCAAACAGTATGATGCATGTCTATCCTAGGTAGGCCATGAGCTCACGCGTCGGTTGACTATCCATAGTCCGACGTTACTCGGGACTAAGCACGAATATGGTTTTTCCAACTGCGTACATTCTGCATATTTGCCTAATGGATAAAGTCATGTACATTCTGGCAACCAACAATCATCACAAAGCTTAACGTCGTAGTATGCTAAAAGTTGGAGAAACAATATGCATTCTGATGGGTGTCCCCACCATCAATCTCAATCAAGTAGTGGGCAAGAGAAATGCAACTGCTACCCTTGCCAAACATATAATCTGAAGGGGCGTACATTCTGAAATCTTAAAGTTTCTAACCCTTTCATCTTATTCTCAGTGTGGAACTCTTTTGTCCTCAATCTTTCAATATTACAATTGTGCATTTTCCTTTATTAAGAGACCATTTTGCCCTTAATCTTTTTATAAGATTTCCATTTTTCCCTTTTTATACTAACTTTCTCTTTAGCTTTTCTCCTTAAGTTTATAGTGACACTTTTATCTCTAGGGTTACTAATTTACCACTATACCTTCATATTTTTCAAAAAGAGTCTTTTACCTTTTATTAAGTTAATTAACCATTTTTATATTTTACTTTATTCTAAAATTACTATTATACCCCTAAGTGTTTTAAATATTAATTTTTAGTCTTGTTTAGTTTGTTTTGACTAAGTAGGCACAACTAGGTAGAAGTAGATAGAAGTAGCTTAAATTTAATAAGTGTTGACATCCGTTAATCTTGTCTTTCTTAATGTTTAGCATGAGGACATGTTTTTGTCTAAGTGTGGAAAAATTGATAAATTTATATTTTATATATGATGATTTTTGAATTGAAAATAGTAGAATTTATCAACTTAACTTGCACTTATTCCTTAAATATGCATATTTTTGTGAATTTTCTCCTAATTGTGATTAATTGCTTGAAACATGCTTTCTAGGACCTTTAAAATTGCCAAATTAATTTTACTTTTATTTTATTCTATATCTTGATATGTTTGTTCAAGCTGTTTAAGGTTTAAGAGGAAAGAATGGCTAGGTAAAATAGGTGAAAAGCATGCAAAAGCAGATATTTCGTGAAGAAACGAAGGAGGAAGAAATCCAGTGCTGTGTACACGCACTTACTTGTGCGCACGCACAAGTCTGGTCACGTGCCTCGTTTAAAATGACACGTGACTCGCGATTTGAGAGGTCATTTTGGCCCATTTCAGACTATTTGGGGGCCATATTTGAAGTCATTCATGAAGGGGATTCAAACACATTTTTCATAAACACTCTTCATTTTTCTTTTTTTAGGATTTTAGACCTTGAATTCTAGAAAGAAGCTCCAACTTCTCTCTAGAATTCAAGAACTTCTTATGATTTTCTTTTTAGTTTTAGGTTTTAGTTTTGTTTAATTGTAGTTTTTAGTTTATAAATTCTTGTTTTTCTACCTTAGTTTTTTAGAATTTCTTGTTATTTTCTCTATTATGCTATTTTAGTTTATGAACTCTTGTTAAATTTATGATTTTCATTAATGAATTTGATATTTTATATTTTATTGTTGCCTATTTAAGATGTTATTTTTTGCTGTTTTACAATTGGTAGTAGTAGTTTCTACAATTCTTGCAATTTATGAAGTTCTATGTTTATGCACTCTAGGTATTTGATAAAATGCTTCTCTTAATCATAAAGTATTTTTTCTCCTTCTTGGCTTAGGTTGGGAATATAACACCTCTTATTTTTAGAAAATTTAATTATGAATTGTTATATTTTATCTTATTAAATTGAGCTTTTATTATAGAAATTATTTTATTGAAGGTATTTAAATTAAATTTTATGAACTAAGAATATTAATTCGATTATCTCTAATTTAAAAATTAGAGTAATTATTTGAAAATAATTTGTAAGTTGATAAATAAATAGTATTCTCAAAAATAATTATATTTGGTTTTCAAAAAATCCTAACTCTAATTTTACCCTATAACACACACACCTGGTGCGTGTACGCAAATCCCACACTCTCGTACAACAGTACCAGCAAGTGCACTAGGTCGTCCAAGTAATACCTGAGCGAGTCAGGGTCGATCCCACGAGGATTGTGGTTTGAAGGAAGCTATGGTTATCTTGCAGATCTTAGTCTGGCGGAATCAGAAGGTTGTTGTGCAAACTTTGAATGATTTTATGTCATATATAGAGTTATAAGAGTAATGTGTGAAAGGGGTAAAACCAATTGGATTAAATCAGTAAGAGGAATAGAGTTGAGAGTCGGAGTTGCTTTGTCTTTCTGAATTAACTCTGGTACCACTGTCTTCTCTGCTTGTGAATGATCTTCTTCTATGGTAGGCTGTATGTGATCAGTGCCATGGGCTGTGGTCATTGATCTCCTCTGCTACAGATTGAACGCCATTGGCCGTGGTCATCCAATCTGACGAATGGTGAATCACTTAGCAAGTCATTCTCCTGGCGATCCTACACAAAACGCCACAGACAAGGTCGAATCTTCTGGATCAGAGAACACTGCTTCTTAGGATTCTAGCCTATACAACGGAGACCCTAATCTCCTCGAAAATCGGCTAAACTAGTGTCTCGAGAAGTCCCCAACGAAGTCGTGGATTAGCCGTCTGAGAGATGTACAAACATAGCTGTTGGCTCGTGCTTTCCAGTCACATATTCACACGAACCCAAGTAGACGCGGGTGTTTGTCAGGGAATTTCATCTTAATGTGATGAACAGAGCTGATTGGTTAGATCATCCTATTCACCACGATAAAGATCGGATATACATCTTAGAAACAGATCAAACACGGATCGGAGAAGAAATAGTAATACTTTTATTAATTCATAGGACTCAGCAGGGCTCCCACCTCAACCTAAGAGATTTAGAAACTCATACTGAGGTAAAATACAATTATAAACGTGTATGATGGTAAAAGTGATGTTAAAGTTCTAAATAACATGAATTAAATCCTTTAAATACTAAACTAATGACTAGTAAGGGTACAACAGTCTTTTTATTGCTAAAATCCACTTATGGGGCCCACTTGGTGAGTGTTAGTAAGGGTACAACAGTTTTTTTAGGCCTCTTGGGTGTGGAACACCAGCTGGGGGGTCCTCTCTGGGCGTTTGTACATTGGTCTCTGCTCTTTGGGCGCTGGACGCCTGGAAGGGGGCAGTTAGTTGGCGTTGGATGCTAGTTTTGGGCCTCCTAGTCCGAAACAAAGTATATAGTATTAAACATTGCTGGAAAGTTCTAGAAGTCAGCTTTCCATAGCCGTTGAGAATGCTCCATTGGGACTTCTGTAGCTCCAAAAAATCTCTTTCGAGTGCAAGGAGGTCAGATCTGGACAGCATCTGCAGTGCTTTCTCTGTCTCTGAATCAGACTTTTGCTCCGGCTCTTCAATTTCAGCCAGAAAATACCTGAAATGGTAAAAAAACACACAAACTCAAAGTGGAATCCAAAAATATGAATTTAACACTAAAACTTGTAAAAACTTAATAAAAACTGAATAAAATATACTAAAAACTACATGAAACTAACACCAAAAAGCGTATAAAATATCCACTCATCACAACACCAAACTTAAACAGTTGTTTGTCCCCAAGCAACTAAAAATAAAATAGGATGAAAAGAAGATTAGGATGCAATAAATCTCTGAGTTTCCAATGAAGCTCAGTTTCAATTAGATGAGCGGGTACTTAGTAGCTTTTTGCTTCTGAATAGTCTTGGCATCTCACTTTCCATTGAAAATCAGAATGGCTGGCATCTTTAGGAATTTAGAGTTCAACTGATATTATTGATTCTCCTAGTTAAGCTCTTTTTGATTCTTGAACACAACTTTCAGAGTCTTGGCCGTGACCCTAAGCATCTTGTTTTTCAGTATTACCACCGGATACAATAATGCCACAGACACTTTAACTGGGTGAACCTTTTCAGATTGTGACTCAGCTTTGCTAGAGTCCCCAGATAGAGGTGTCCAGAGTTCTTAAGCACACTCTTTTTTTTTTTTGCTTTAGATCATGACTTTAACTGCTCAGTCTCAAGCTTTTCACTTGACACCTTCACGCCATAAGCACATGGTTAGGGACAGCTTGGTTGAGCCGCTTAGGCCAGGATTTTATTCCTTTAGGCCTTCCTATCCATTAATGCTCAAAGACTTGAGACCCTTTTATACCCTTGCCTTTTGGTTTAAAGGGTTACTGGCTTTTTCAATCTGTCCTCATTTTCCTGCATTTTGGACAGTAATGGATTTTTCTGTTTTATTATTATTATTTTTTTCTTTTTTTTTCACATGCATATATATTTTTTTCTTTTGAAACATGCTTTTTCTTTTGCTGCTTATCAATTTTCAGATTTTTATACTATCAATAATTTTATTCCTTTTTCCTTATTCTTTCAAGAGCCAGCATCATAAAATTCAACTTCAAATATGCACTGTTTATTCTTTCATTCAGAAAACTAAAGCAATGTAACCCAATCAAATTAATGTAACTATTCTTTATTTCTTCTAAAAAAATTTACTATTTTATTCATGTTCAATGATGATAAGAGGAATAATTTATAGCTAATTGGAAAATAAAAAAAATTAATTAATTACTACTAATGCTTATGTAATCCTAAAAATTAAAAGACATAAAATTAAAAATAAGAATAAAAATAAAGACTTAATTACTACTAGTGATCATGCAACTCTAAATTAGAATGGAAATACGTGAGGCAGGAATAGGAATAACAGAAATATGAGAAACAAGAATTAGAATAACCACAGAGTTGAAACTCAACAACCTTCAGCTTGGGAGATGCTGGTTTCTTCAGGCTGTGGGACACATGGCTCTTCTTGAGGGGCGCATGATTCTTCAGCTTGTGGGGCCCTGGGCTCTTCAGGAGAGAGCTTCTGGTGCTTCAGCTCCTCCAGCTCATGCCCTTGCTTCTCCTGTTCCTTAATCAGTTTGCAAATCATGCTAGTCTGATCTCTCTGCTCCTCTCAGAGCTAATCTAACGTGCTCTGTAGTTGAATTACAGATGCCTTCAGCTGTTCCTTCCTCGTTAGGTTATCATCTTCTATCTTGGAACTTTCCATCACCTACTTGGTGATTGGATTTTTCACTGGAATAAAGTTATCAACTTGGATCAGAACCTTAGCCTCTTGGCATATGCGGAAGATGAGATCTGGATAAGCCAACATGGCCTTAGTGAAATCTCTGTTTGATAGCTTGTAAATCTCTTGGGGGATTATTTGGTGGACTTCCACCTCATTCCCCACCATGGTGCAGTGAATCATCATAACTCTTGCAATATTGACTTCAGAACAATTACTTGTGGGGAGTATAGAACGCCTAATGAAGTTTAGCCATCCTCTAGCAACAGGCTTGAGTTTTGCCCTTTTTAGCTGGCATGGCTCCCCTTTGGTATTTTCAATCCATTGGGTTCCAAGCAGGCATATGTCCTCTAGGACTTGATCCAGCTTTCGGTTGGCTACAACCCTCCTGCTGTATGACTCACGGTCATCCCTTTGTAGAGGTAGTTTGAAGACCTCTCTCACCCTGTCTAGGTGAAAGTATATGATCTTCCCTCTGACCATGGTGCAAAAATTATGGATGGCTAATCCATCCTGCTTTTTCTTATCTTTCATCCACAGATTTGCATAAAATTCCCAGATCATGTTGTATCCAACATTTAATTCTAGATTACTTAGAATCTCCTAACCTTTCATTCGAATCTGCTCTTGGATCTCTGGGTATTCTTCTTCTCCAAGGTTGAATCCTATTTTAGGGATTACTGGCCTTTCACTCGTCACCTTGTGATAATGTTCTTCATGTTGGTTGGTGAAGAATCGAACAGGTTTGAAAACAACTGTTGAGTTGTCTTTTTTCTTGTTCTTTGGGGCGGTCTTGCCACTTTTTGAAGCCATAGGATTGAATTCTTGATAAGAGAACAGGGCTCCTGCCACACCAAACTTAAAAATTTGCTCGTCCTTGAGTAAAAGATAATAAAGGAAGAACTAGAAAAGAGAGTAAAAGAAGAAATAGAAGAGGAAATTTGAATGAAAAAGATATGAACAAGATAAGAAAAGATTTTGAAAAGATTTTGAAAGCAAGTTGTAAAAGATATGAAAGTTTGAAAAGGATTTGAAAGAAATTTGAAAAAAAATGTTTAATTTGAAAATTAAATTAAAAATGAAATATTTGAACAAGGTTTAATTTAAAAATTAAAGAATTTTTGAAATTAAATTGGATGAAGATGAGTTGAATCAAGATAAGATTGAAAAATTGAAGTTACCTCCCTGCCGCTATGCTGGCGTTTAAACGCCCAGAATGCTAGCATTCTAGCATTTAACGCCAGAGTAGTGCCTCTTCTTGGGCGTTAAACGCCCAGCCAGGGCCTCTTGGCTGGCGTTTAACGCTAGGTATATACCCCCTTCAGGGCATTAAACGCCCAGCCAGGGCCTCCTGGCTGGCGTTTAATGCCAGGATGATGCCCCCTCCTGGGCGTTTGAACGCCCAATTGCCACCCTATTCTGTTTGCTGTGTTGCATCATTCTGTCTCTGTTTAAGCACTGTACTTAATCACTAACATTAAAATTAACTTAAAACATTATCAAAAACTAATTAACAAGAAAATTAATTAAAATGGAAACAACTAGAAAATCAATAGAGTATGAGTGATTATTGGGTTGCCTTTTAACTAGCGCTTCTTTAATGTCTTTAGCTAGACCTCACTGTACTTAACTTAGTAACAGTGTTGAGCCTCCTGGCTCTATTTCTCCTTCAAAGTAATTCTTAATTCTCTGTCCATTAACAGTGAACCTTCTTTCTTTACCTTGGAGTTCTATATGCTCGTAAGGTAATACACTAATAATCACAAACGGTCCTGTCTAAAGGGACTTTAGTTTCCCAGGGAACAGTTTGAGTTTTGAGTTGAAGAGCAGGACTTTCTGTCCCGGTTCAAAGAATCTGGAAGCTAACTTCCTATCATGCCACCTTTTTGCCTTTTCCTTATAGATCTTTGTATTTTCAAATGCTTTCAAGTGGAATTCTTCCAACTCATTTAGTTGGAGCAGCCATTTTTCCCCTGCTGCTTTAGCATCAAGGTTGAGGAATCTAGTAGCCCAATAGGCTTTGTGTTCTAGTTCCACTGGCAAATGATAGGACTTTCCATATACCAACTGATATGGTGAAGTTCCAATGGGGGTTTTGAAAGCTGTTTTGTATGCCCACAAAGCATCATCAAGCTTTCTAGCCCAATCATTTCTAGAGGCACTTATGTCCTCCCTAAGATTCGCTTTAGTTCTCTATTTGAGACTTCGGCTTGTCCATTGGTTTGGGGATGATACGGTGTTGCTACTTTATGGCGAACTCCATATTGGCTTAAGACAGAACCCAGCTGTCTGTTGCAGAAATGAGTTCCTCCATCACTGATTAGTGTCCTAGGGACACCAAATCTGCTGAAGATGTTCTTCTGGAGGAACTTCATTACTACTCTTGTGTCATTAGTGGGTGTTGCTATTGCTTCAACCCATTTAGACACATAATCTACTGCCACAAGGATGTAGATGTTTGAGTATGAAGGCAGAAATGGTCCCATGAATTCTATACCCTATACGTTAAACAACTCAATCTCTAAGATTCCTTGCTGAGGCATGTTGTGACCATGAGGAAGATTGCCAGCCCTCTGGCAGCTATCACAGTTACGAACGAACTCTCTAGAATCTTTAAAGATAGTGGGCCAGTAAAAGCCACTTTGGAGCACCTTAGTGGCTGTCCGCTCACCTCAAAAGTGTCCTCCATAGTCAGAGCCATGGCAATGCTATAGGATTCTCTGTGCCTCTTCTTCAGACACACAGTGTCAAATTATTCCATCCGAGCATCTCTTAAAGAGATATGGTTCATCCCATAGGTAATATTTTGATCATGCATGAGTTTCCGGGCTTGCTGCTTGGTAAACTCTTTGGGAATGAACCGTATAGCCTTGTAGTTTGCAATGGCTGCAAACCAAGGTACTATCCGGATGGCATAGAGTTGCTCATCTGGAAAGGATTCGGATATGTCAGTGGAGGGAGAAGAAGTCCCTGCTACTAGCTCAATCCAGGACAAGTGATCAGCCACCTGATTTTTTGTCACTTTTCTGTCTCTAATTTCTATACCAAACTCTTGCAGGAGTAATACCCGTATTATAAGTCTGGGTTTAGAATCCTGCTTAGTGAGTAGATACTTTAGAGCATCATGGTCAGTATAAATAATGACCTTAGATCCTACTAGGTAAGATCTGAACTTGTCAATGGCATAAACCACTGTAAGTAGCTCCTTTTCTGTAGTAGTGTAATTTTTCTGAGCATCATTTAATACACGACTAACATAATAAATGACATGCAGAAACTTGTCATGTCTCTGACCTAGGACTGCGCCAATTGCATGATCACTTGCATCACACATTAGCTCAAATGGCAAGTCCCAGTTGGGTGCAGAGATAATTGGAGCAGTGACAAGCTTGGCCTTTAGAGTTTCAAAGGCATGCGGGCATTCTTGGTCAAAGACGAATAGAACATCAGTGGCCAAGAGATTACACAGGGGTTTGGCGATTTTAGAAAAATCTTTTATCAACCGCCTGTAAAATCCTGCATGTCCTAGGAAGCTTCTGATTGCCCTAACACTAGTAGGTGGAGGCAAGCATTCTATCACTTCCACCTTAACTTGATCCACCTCTATCCCCTTATTTGAGATCCGATGCCTAAGAACAATGCCTTCAGTTACCATGAAGTGGCATTTCTCCCAGTTTAGAACTAGGTTTGTTTCTTGGCATCCTTTCAGGACCACGGTCAGATGATCAAGACAGGAGTTAAATGAGTCTCCATAAACAGAGAAGTCATCCATAAATACTTCAAGGAATTTCTCTACCATATCAGAGAAGATGGATAACATGCATCTTTGAAAGGTGGCAGGCACATTGCATAGGCCAAATGGCATTGGTCTATAGGCAAACACGCCAGATGGACATGTGAATGCTGTCTTCTCTTGATCCTGTGGATCTACTACTATTTGATTGTATCCGGAATATCCATTCAGGAAATAATAAAAAGCATGACCTTCTAGTCTTTCTAGCATTTGGTCAAAGAAGGGTAAAGGAAAGTGATTTTTCCTGGTGGCATCATTGAGTCTTCTGTAATCAATGTACATACGCCACCCTGTAACTGTCCTTTTTGGGATCAGCTTATTCCTTTCATTATGAACCACTGTCATTCCTCCCTTCTTAGGAACAACCTGGACCGGGTTCACCTATGGGCTATCAGAATAGGATAAATAATTCCAGCCTCACAGAGCTTAATGACTTCCTTCTGCACTACTTCCTTCATAGCTGGATTCAATCGCTGATGAGCGGATATTTTATACGCTTTTTGGGGTTAATTTCATATAGTTTTTAGTATATTCTAGTTAGTTTTTAGTTTATTTCCATTAGTTTTTAGGAAAAATTCATATTTCTGGACTTTACTATGAGTTGTGTGTTTTTCTGTAATTTTAGGTATTTTTCTGGCTGAAATTGAGGGAGCTGAGCAAAAATCTGATTCAGGCTGAAAAAGAACTGCTGATGCTGTTGGATTCTGACCTCCCTGCACTCAAAGTGGATTTTAATGGCGCGCTTCCAATTGCGTTGGAAAATAGATATCCAGGGCTTTCCAGCAATATATAATAGTCCATACTTTGCTCAAGGATAGACGACGTAAACTGGCGTTCAACGCCAGTTCTCTGCCCAATTCTGGCGTCCAGCGCCAGAAAAGGATTAAAAGTTGGAGTTCAACACCAGAAATGGATCCAAACCTGACGTTGAACGCCCAAAACAGCCTCATGCACGTGAATTGCTTAAGTCTCAGCCCCAGCACACACCAAGTGGGCCCTAGAAGTGGATCTCTGCACCATCTGTCATAGTCTACTCACTTTTTGTAAACCTAGGCTACTAGTTTAGTATTTAAAGAACTTTTAGAGACTTATTTTGCATCTCATGACATTTTAGATCTGAACTTTGTACTCTTTGACGGCATGAGTCTCTAAACTCCATTGTTGGGGGTGAGGAGCTCT
>NC_029793.2:47781978-47785777 GCF_000816755.2 Arachis ipaensis | reverse complement strand
ATTGATGGCGGCATTCATGAGAATCCGGAAAGTCTAAACCTTGTCTGTGGTATTCCGAGTAGGATTCTGGGATTGGATGACTGTGACGAACTTCAAACTCGCGAGTGCTGGGTGTAGTGACAGACGCAAAAGGATAGTAAATCCTATTCCGGTATGATTGAGAACCTGCAGATGATTAGCCGTGCAGTGACAGCGCACCTGGACCCTTTTCACTGGAAGGATGGATGGTAGCCATTGACAACGGTGATCCACCTACACACAGCTTGCCACAGAAGGACGTGCGTGCGTAAATCAGAAGACAGAGGAAAGCAGAGATTCAGAAGACAAAGCATCTCCAAAACTCCAACATATTCTCCATTACTGCATAACAAGTAACCTTTAACCCATATTCTCTTGTTTATTCGCAATTCAACTGATAAATAAAATTGACTTCCTGACTAATAATTGCAAGATAACCATAGATTGCTTCAAACCAACAATCTCCGTGGGATTCAACCCTTACTCACGTAAGGTATTACTTGGACGATCCAGTGCACTTGCTGGTTAGTGGTACGAGTTGTGAAAAGTATGATTCACAATTCATGCACTAATCGCCTCTGTGGTTGTATCACTGGTTTGGCATTATCCTCCGGCAGGATTTTATGCATGCATCGAGCTGGGCTAATGCCTTTAAGGTCACTTATAGTCCACCCAAGGGCAGTCTTATGTGTCTTAAGCACTTGGATTAGTGCTTCTTCTTTCTATGGCTCTAGTGTAGAGCTTATGATCACAGGATAGGTATCTCCCTCTCCCAGAAATGCATATTTTAGGGAGGAAGGTTGATGTGTTGGAAACAAAATTCCAACACCTAAACTCACCAGCAAGTGTACCGGGTCGCATCAAGTAGTAATAACTCACTTAGAGTGGGTCGATCCCACAGGGATTGATGGATCAAGCAACTTTAGTGGGTGATTAGTTTAGTCAAGCTAATATTGAAGTGAAATTGATGAAATGTAGCCAACAGAAAGTAAATTGACAAGAATTATAAATGACAGAAAGTAAATTGACTTGAAAGTAAAGAACAGAATGTAAATTAGCTGAAACTTAAATTGCAAGAAAAGTAAATTGCAGAATCTTAAATGACAAGAAAGGTAAATTGCATGAAATGTAAAGGGGAGTAGGTGCTTGAAATTAAAGAAAGCAATAGATCAAGCAACTGGAAATTTAAATTGCAGGAAGAATAAAAGGATTTTGGGAGCTAGGATTCAAGAAATCAAACAGGAAAGTGTAAATAGTAATCAAACAGAGAAGTAAAAGATGCAATAACTTGCAACAGGTCTAAACAGAAAAGGGAAATTGCGTGAAAAATTCAAACAGCAAGATATCTCAACTCAATTTCAAAATCCAAAAAAACAAGTGAAGATCTCAGGAGATCAATGAGACTAGAAAACAAGTCTAGATCTCAACCCATTCCTTGATCCAGCAGAAAATAATTTGCAAAAGAAAGAAAGATAAAACAGAAAATGAAAACTCAGATTTAATTCTCAATTCACTAAGATTATGCAAGAGAGGAACAAAGAGAAGCTTCAGATCAAGAATGAAACAGAATTCCTTCAATCTCAATCCAAAATTCAAAATAGAAAGTAAAAGTGCCAAAGCAAGAACAATCAGAAAGAAAACTCAGATCTCCTTTCCAATCTCAATTCAAAAAGGAAAATTAAAAGAGAAAGCTCTCTATTCTACTCCAAATGCTCTCTAATAGAGCTAGCCTTCTTCATGAAATGAGAATGATGCCTTTATATAGGCTTTTTACAAAATGAAAAATAAAATGAAATTAAAAACAAATTCACAAAATGAAATTCCTAATCTAGCTTTTCTGTGTGCCTTTGAGTCAAGTTGATTGGGCTTTTTAATTTTGTAAAGAATTGAATTAAAATGAATTTTTAGTGAATTTTCAGCCCATGGGTGTTGCTCCCAGGGGAAGGCTCGGTTCCTTGCAAGAGCGGAGCTTTGGTGCTCTTTGCCTTGCCATTGTTGCACATATGCTGGGCTTTGACAAGGGGAGTAGCGCTCAACTCTTGGCAAGAGCGCAGCTTCCCTCTTATCTTTAGTGAAGCCCCCATTTTGAATCTTTGCATCCCCACTTTTCCCATGCTGCATTCCTCATTTTCTTTTGATGAAGCACCATAAAGCTCTCCAAGAGAGCGCTGAGCTCTCCAAGTGAGCGCTCCTTTGCTTTGGAGTGAGGCCCCAGCTTCGAACCTTGGTGGAAGCATTGGCTGATTTTTTGCTTGTTTTTAGCCCTTAAAGATGCCTTTCACTCGTGCCCCAATTTCATGCCAAATATAAATTTCCATATATTGTTGGAAAGCTCGGAATGTCAGCTTTCCAACACAACTAGAAACACATCAATCGAACATCTGTAGCTCAAGTTATGGCCCTTTGAAGGAGGCATGGTCATGCTGTGAACATCCAGATTTTAACTTAAGGAAATTTCTTGCCTCCAAGCTCATTTTTCTTGTACGGCAAAGCTAGGCTCTTGGCAAGAGCTGAGCTTTGAGTGCTGATTGCCAATCTCCTTTAATTTGGTCATGGGCCACGCTTTTAAAAGCGTGGCCTAAGGCTCCAAAATGTGCTCCAACTTCAAAGTGTGCCCCAAAGCTCTTTTTTTCTCTTTTTTAGCTTATTTTGTGCTTCTTTGCTTCTTTTTCTCCTTATTTCCTACAAGATTTATAAAATTAAAAGATCAAGGAAATATACCATTTAAGCACAAAAGAATGCAATATTTAAGCACAAATCATCAATTTCTTATATGAAAAAGCATAGAAAAACATGACATGGTGACATGTCATCACAACACCAAACTTAAACCTTGCTTGTCCCCAAGCAAGAAAAGAATCATGCAATTAGGATTGACAATCCAAGGTAAGAAGAATAGCAAGTTAATGTTCATGATAGGCTAGTTTCTTATGTATGCTACAATCACAAAAGAAATATAAATGATTGATGCTTCTATCTAGCTCAATTTATGAAATCTTTTCCTTATACTTCTTCTTTGAAGGAAGCTTTTGATTTTCTTATTAGCTTATCCTTTTGGGTGCTTTGCCCCATGAGTTCATAACAAAACTACGACTCTAAATACTTTGTCTTCAAGTATTACCACTAGATACATAAGCACCACAAGCATTTAATTAGAGGACTTCATTAAGCTCATTTGTTTCTTTCCTTGACTCTCTAATAATTGATGCTCAGAGCCTTGAGCTTTGAGGGAGTGCATTTGCACTTTGAGCCTAACCTTGACTCTAAGTGTTTTGTTTTCAAGCTTTTTGCTTGATACATAAACACCACAAGTACTTAACAACTTAATTGTCATTGGTACTCAGAGCCTTCAGCTTTCTCATTCTTTCCCTTTTTCTTTCTTGCCTTATTTGCATTTGCTTCTTTTAAGGTTTTCATGATTTCCAAAGATTTCACAAAATGTTCTAGATGAAAACTTCAATTAAATAAAATCCAATGTAATTGAGCAACAATCAATCATACTAGCTTTTCAATACTTGTATGCACATGCTAAACTCTTCTTTAATTCCTTATTTGTTTATGATCATGATGCTTTATTGCTTTTGAACTCACAAAACTCAAGTTGGTAGTCATAATGCCACAGCAACATGTTACAAATCAAGATTCAAGCTATGCTTTATTCATACACACATGTAAACAGAGAAGATGAAGACAATCATGAAATTTAAGTGCTGGAAACAAATGAGAAGAAAAGGAACTCTACAACCTTGTAGTTCATCTTCATTATTGTTGTCCTTTTTCC
>NC_029793.2:47762957-47781731 GCF_000816755.2 Arachis ipaensis | reverse complement strand
AAGACAATCATGCAATTTAAAGTGCTGGAAACAAAGGAGAGGAAAAAGAACTTTACAACCTTGTGATTCATCTTCTTTATTGTTGTCCTTCTCCTCTCATTCTTCCCTTTCCCTTGCCAAACTCAGAATGCTTGCTCATCCTCAAGCAACAATTAGAACGATGGCTATGGGGCTAAGATGGATCATGAATGTCTTACACAATAAAATGTTAGCAGTACATGTGTTGCAAGCAAGCAAAATTTAAGATAAAAATCAAGGCACAAGAGACAGAGACATTGTGATTGCAAACTTAAGAAGGTGAGCACAATACATTGCATAAAAGATAAGTGGCACACCAAACTTAGTGTGACACTTTCACTTGGAATTAATGCAAGTATCTAGTAAAGATTGGGAGCAAATTTTGTTGCATAGTAACACCAAACTTAGAATGCAATCCTATGTCAATTTATTTGAATTAAGACTAAATGAAACTGTTGTTTATTAAATACAATCACCAAGCCAAGAATCTGTCATGAATAAGGATCTCTTGGTAATGTATTAGCAAAAACAGTTAATAAAAGAAGGCATTAAAATAAGGAAATGACTAAAACAAAAAGGAAACTAAAATGTTAAACCAAAAGAAAAATAAATTTGCAAAGGCATTGTGCTTATGCAGACAAGTGGTGCTACTAGATGACTTGCATAGAAAAATAAGTGACACACCAAACATAGAATCTTAGTGTGACATTTCCATGTAGAATTGATGCAATCATCCAAAGGGATTGAAAACAAATTGTTGCAGGGCAACACCAAACTTAGAATGTAACCACATGCCAATTTATTGAATTTTAAACAAAGTAGGTAGAGAAAGTAAACCAAACAAGGAAAAGAAATGTTACCTACGGTTGACATGTTCTTCACTTTCTTTCTCTTCTTCCAGTTTGTTAAGAGGAATGACCTCAAGGGGGGAGAAGATTCAACTATTGTCCCTTGTCTTGGCCTCTCCTCAGCAAGATTCCTTTTGTAATTAGCTTGATTGAGCTTGCTTGCTGGATTAGGGACAAAATTGGTGCTCTTGCTAGTTGCCTTCACTTCTTTGATTTCAAGACATGGTTGCTGTGTTATTATTGGAGTTTTGTCTTCATCAAGAGTCCCTTGCAATGGTGGTTCTGTGAGCTCTTCCTCTATGCACTTCTCTACTTCACTTGAGTGTGAATTCTCTTGAGTATCTTCCTCCATTTCTTCTTCATGATTTTCCATTAATTCCACTGGGAGGGAATCTTTATGTTTCATTGTCACCTCAAGTAGCTTTTGTGAATGTAAAATCCTTGGCTCATGTTCCTCATCCTTCATTGCAATTTCACTTGACACAGGGACCTTTTGTTCTTATTTTTCCATTTTCTCACCCACAAATTGGTCTTTATCCTCTCTGTTTGATGGTTCTAAGTTCCTTCTGGTTTGCTCTAAGGGCTCATTCATCTTCTTGAAGAGGATTTTTTACCAAGATTGGGATTGTGTATGTCTTTCCACGAGTTTTCTGTGTATTTCCTCAACTGCTAGTTCAAGAGATGAATGTTGAGAGTGATTTTGGTGACATGGATGTGTTATGGTGAAGTTGTGTTGAGGGGTGTGGAATGAGTTGTGTGATTAGTGGGATGACTTGTATGGATCTTGGAGGAAACTTTGTGTTGAGGCATAATCAAGTGATGAAGAACTTTCGAATGAGAAACTGGGAAGTGAGGGTGGATACTCTTTCATTTCTTGGTGATACTCCCACCCACCATTAGAATAATGACTTGAATCATTTTATGGTGGTGGGAAGTATCCCATATGATTCTCTTACTCATCTTGTGTTTCTAAAGTAAATCTCTATGAATTGGAGCACTTAGAAATTGTAATCTCGTGGTGATATTCCCAGCCACCATTAGAGATTGGTGATGGTGGGTAATATCCCATAAAAGATTTGTTTGACCATAAGATGACTTGAACTCCATTTGAATTTTGTAAAAGGCAACATCAATGAAATTTGAACTCCATGTCACGGAGAAAGAATTTCTTAGTGAGGCAATAGCTCAAACACCTTGCTATCAACTTAAAACAGAGAACAAAAATAAAGAAAATGCTTGATGTAGACGACTCACCCACTTAATCATTGTTGATCTATATCATTCCCCGGCAACGGCACCAAAAACTTGATGTGTTGGAAACGAAATTCCAACACCTAAACTCACCGGCAAGTGTACCGGGTTGCATCAAGTAGTAATAGCTCACTTAGAGTGAGGTCGATCCCACAGGAATTGATGGATCAACCAATTTTAGTGGGTGATTAGTTTAGTCAATCTAATATTGAAGTGAAATTGATGAAATGTAGCCAACAGAAAGTAAATTGACTTGAAAGTAAAGAACAGAATGTAAATTAGCTGAAATTTAAATTTCAAGAAAAGTAAATTGCAGAATCTTAAATGACAAGAAAGGTAAATTGCATGAAATGTAAAGGGGAGTGGGTGCTGGAAATTAAAGAAAGCAATAGATCAAGCAACTGAAAATTTAAATTGCAGGAAGAATAAAAGGATTTTGGGAGCTGGGATTCAAGAAATCAAACAGGAAAGTGTAAATAGTAATTAAACAGAGAAGTAAAAGATGCAATAACTTGCAACAGGTCTAAACAGAAAAGAGAAATTGCGTGAAAAATTCAAAACAGCAAGATATCTCAACTCAATTTCAAAATCCAAAAAGACAAGTGAAGATCTCAGGAGATCAATGAGACTAGAAAATAAGTCTAGATCTCAACTCCTTCCTTGATCCAACAGAAAATAATTTGCAAAAGAAAGAAAGATGAAACAGAAAATGAAAACTCAGATTTAATTCTTAACTCACTAAGATTATGCAGGAGAGGAACAAAGAGAAGCTTCAGATCAAGAATAAAACAGAATTTCTTCAATCTCAATCCAAAATTCAAAATAGAAAGTAAAAGTGCCAAAGCAAGAATAATCAGAAAGAAAACTCAGATCTCCTTTCCAATCTCAATTCAAAAAGGAAAATTAAAAGAGAGAGCTCTCTATTCTACTCCAAATGCTCTCTAGTAGAGCCAGCCTTCTTCATGAAATGAGAATGATGCCTTTATATAGGCTTTTTACAAAATAAAAAATAAAACAAAATTAAAAACAAATTCACAAAATGAAATTCCTAATCTAGCTTTTCTGTGTGCCTTTGAGTCAAGTTGATTGGGCTTTTTAATTTTGTGAAGAATTGAATTAAAATAAAATTTTAGTGAATTTTCAGCCCATGGGTGTTGCTCCCAAGGGAAGGCTCGGTTCCTTGCAAGAGCGGAGCTTTGGTGCTCTTTGCCTTGCCAATGTTGCGCATATGCTGGGCTTTGACAAGGGGAGTAGCGCTCAACTCTTGGCAAGAGCGCAACTTCCCTCTTATCTTTAGTGAAGCCCCCATTTCGAATCCTTGCATCCCCACTTTTCCCATGCTGCATTCCTCATTTTCTTTTGATGAAGCACGATAAAGCTCTCCAAGAGAGCGCTGAGCTCTCCAAGTGAGCGCTCCTTTGCTTTGGAGTGAGGCCCCAGCTTCGAACCTTGGTGGAAGCATTGGCTGATTTTTTTTGCTTGTTTTTGGCCCTTAAAGATGCCTTTCACTCGTACCCCAATTTCATGCCAAATATGAATTTCCATATATCGTTGGAAAGCTCTGAATGTCGGCTTTCTAACGCAATTAGAAGCACATCAATCGGACATCTGTAGCTCAAGGTATGGCCCTTTGAAGGAGGCATGGTGATACTGCGAATACCCAAATTTTAACTTAGCGAAATTTCTTACCTCCAAGCTCATTTTTCTTGTACGGCAAAGCTAGGCTCTTGGCAAGAGCTGAGCTTTGAGTGCTGATTGCCAGTCTCCTTTAATTTGGTTATGGGCCACGCTTTTAAAAGCGTGGCCTAAGGCTCCAAAATGTGCTCCAACTTCAAAGTGTGTCCCAAAGCTCTTTTTTCTCCTTTTTAGCTTATTTTGTGCTTCTTTGCTTCTTTTTCTCCTTATTTCCTACAAGATTTATAAAATTAAAAGATCAAGGAAATATACCATTTAAGCACAAAAGAATGCAATATTTAAGCACAAATCATTAATTTCTTATATGAAAAAGCATAGAAAAACATGACATGGTGACATGTCATCAAAGGTAATGGCTTAATCTCAAGCTTAGGAGACTTCTCCTTTTCCTCAGAGGTTTCCAAAGGTTCTTCTGAATCAGGTTGAGTATCATCAAGGATATCATCAAGCTTTTCCTTGAAGCTTTCGGCCATATTGACCTCTTCTACCAGGGGATCAATGAGGTCAATGCTCATGCATTCCTCAGGAATGTCTGGATGCTGCATAGCTTTGACAGCATTCAGTACAAACTTTTCCTCATTGACTCTTAGGGTTACTTTCCCTTTTTCAACATCAATGAGGGTACGTCCTGTAACTAGGAAAGGTCTTCCTAGGATAAGGGATGCACTATTGTGCCCCTCCATGTCCAATACCACAAAGTTAGTGGGAAAGGCAAAGGGTCCAACCCTGACAATCATGTTTTCAACTACTCTTGATGGTATCTTAATAGAACCATCAGCAAGTTGAAGGCACATGCGGGTTAGTTTGACTTCATTAGTCAAACTAAGCTTCTTTATTAGTGAAGCAGGTATTAGGTTAATGCTTGTTCCAAGGTCACATAGAGCAGTCCTTGTGCAAGCATCACCTAGTGCATGGTATCATAAAGCTTCCAGGGTCTTTAAGCTTTTCTGGTAAGCTGTTCTGAATGATTGCACTGCACTCCTTAATGAGGAAGACTGTTCGTGTCTCTCTCCAATCCTTCTTATGACTTAGAATATCCTTCATGAACTTTGCATAAGAAGGTATCTGTTCAAGAGCTTCAGCAAAAGGGATCTTTATCTCTAATATTCAGAGATACTCTGCAAAGTGGGCAAACTATTTATCCCTTTCCTCTTGATAGAGTTTTATGAGGAAACGGCATCTTAGCCTTGTATTCATCAACCTTGGTTGATGAAGGTCACATGGGGATTACTAGCTCGCTTAGGAGGGTTGTTATCAATGAATGACTGATCTCCCTTGCATGGGCGTTCGACGCCCATGCTGATGCCCCCTGGGCGTTTGAACACCCAGCCTCTGCCCTTTCCTGCCGTTCAACGCCAAGAGGGATACCTTTTTGGGCGTTTGAACACCCAGTCTCCGCCCTTTCCTGGCGTTCAACGCCAAGCGGGATGTCTCTTTGGGTGTTTAAATGCCCAGAGTCATTTTGTGCAAAGACCTGGGTATCCTCAATGGGCTTTTCATTTTTATTGTACTGAGGTTGGGTCCTTAAGGTTTTCCCACTCCTCAGTTGGATAACCTGGCATTCATCTGTTATCTGGTTAGATAACTGCTGCCTTGTTTGGGTCAACTGGGCTTCTACATTTTTGTTAGAAGCCTGAGTTTCTCGCAGAGCCTCTTGCGATTCCAGCATTTGCTGGGCAAGAGCTTGTAGTTGTTGAGTCAATGGGCCATCCTGCTCTGGAGGGTTAGGTTCAGCAACTACCGCCTTAACCTCTCCTTTTATAGAGGTCTCAGGAGATGAGTACAGATGCTGATTAGTGGCAACTATCTCAATAAGCTCTCGAGCCTCTCCAATGGTCTTTCTCATGTGCATGAAACCACCAGCAGAGTGGTCCAAGGACATTCTAGCCATGTCTGAAAGCCCATAGTAGAAGATGTCTAACTGTACCCATTCTGAAAACATTTCGGTGGGACATTTTCATAGCATCCTCCTATACCTCTCCTAGGCATCATAAAGAGATTCACCATCTCCTTGTTCTAAGCCTTGGATGTCTAGTCTCAGCTGGTTCATCTTTCTTAGGGGAAAGTATTGGTTTAAAAACTTGTCCACTAACAGTTTCCAAGTTTTTAAACTGGCTTTAGGCTGGTTATCCAACCACCTTTTTACTTAGTCCTTTACAGCAAAAGGAAAAAGTAATAATCTGTAGACTGATGAACGGGATTTTTGACGGTTTAGAATTTCATAATTGAATCCTCGTTGCAAGTATAGTTTTTAAACCAACAAATAATCTTTTCATACAAAAGATTATTTGTCACAACTACGAACCCTTAAAATTATAAACCGAAGTGTTCTCCCTAGGAATTGCAATAAAGTGTTCTTGTTATTAGTTATGGAGTATATTTTGGGGTTTTTGAGATAAGAAACATGAAAGATAAATGACAAGGAAGTAAACTAATAGCTACAAAGGTCTTGGCAAGGGTTGGTGGTCAAGGATCTCTATCCCTATCACTAACCACAACATGAGAATTGGCAAGGATCAATCCCATTAAGTCATCCTCTAACTAGTAGTAAAGGAAAGTCAAATGAGCTATATCAATCCAAGTCCATAAGTCCTAGCTCTCCACCAATTCAATTAGTGAGATCTAGAGTTAATGGCTCCCAATCATCAATTACTTGGACATTAGCAACTCAAGAGTTCTTAAGTTACCTTCCCAAGCCAAGAGCATAAAATTCTACTCTAAAATCCAACCAAGTATTTCATCAAACACTTGGAATGCATAAAAGGAAAGTATAGTAAAATTGCAAGGAAAGTAAATCTACACTACTCAATTGCAAGGAATTAAACAACAACAAATCAAATCAACAAAAAAAGAACATGAACTATAAATTGCATTAAAGGAAAGTGGAAGAACAAAAGTGCATCCACATGAAAGTAGAGAATTACAAGAATTGAAATACAAAACTAGAGATAGGAGAAGTAGAGGAAGAAGAATTGATAAAGAAAAAGTAAATCTAAGCATGAAATTAACCTAGATCTAAGAAATTCTAATCTAGATCTAAAACCTAATCCTAATCCTAGAGAGAAGAGAGAGCTTCTCTCTCTAAATCTAACTTTCCCTCCAAAACTAATATAAACTAAACTAATGATGACTAGATGATGTCATCCCTCTTCAATCCTTGGGTTAAATAGCATCAGAAATGAGTTGGATTGGGCCTAAAATGCTCCTCAAATCGCTGGCCACGAGTTGCATTAAATAAATCACGTGCAGCATCGTTAGGTACGCGTACAGTGCACGTGTGCGCTTTTAAACACGATGCAACTATGAAAAATCTTACATTATTTTGAAGCCTCAGATGTTAGCTTTACAACGCAACTGGAACCGCGTCATTTGGATCTCTGTAGCTCAAGTTATTATCGATTAAGTGCAAAGAGGTCGGCTTGACAGCTTTTGCGATTCCTTCATTTCTTCATGAGTTCTCCATTTCTACATGCTCTTTCTTCATTCCCTTAATCTAATATCTGCCTTCTAAACCTAAAATTACTTAACAAACATATCAAGGTATCTAATGGAATCAATGTGAATTAAATTTAGCTATTCTAAGGCCTAAAAAGCATGTTTTCACTCTTAAGCACAATTAAAGGAGAAGTTATAAAACCATGCTATTTTATTGAATAAATGTGGGAAAAGATGATAAAACCTTCTAAATTCAACACAAGATAAACCCTAAAAATGGGGTTTATCAACCTCCCCACACTTAAACCATAGCATGTCCTCATGCTAAACCAAGAAGTATAAGAGAAGGGGTATGGACATTTATTCAATGCAAATAACCTAAATGCATCTATCTATATGAATGCAACTAAATGTAAAATGATTCTACCTACTTGGTTAAAAGTAAATCAATCTCCAAGACATACATGCACAAGTATGGCCAAGATCATATAACGATTCATGAATCCTACCAATTCAAATAGCAAAATAAAGTTCAAATAAACTTGCAAGAAGAATGCTCATGAAAGCCGGGAATCATGGAAATTGAGCATCGAACCCTCACCGGAAGTGTTTGCACTCTATTCGCTCAAGTGTTTAGGGTTCATTCACTCAATTCTCTCCTAATCATGCTTTCCAAGATTTGTTTTTCATCTAACAATCAACGTTTATTTCATGCATGCATACAACTATCATGAAGACTTTTCATAGGTTGTAATGGGGCTAGGGTCAAGGTAAGGATGCATATTTGGTCAAGTGGACTTGAAATTTGAATCTTTGATTACCTCAGACTTTCTACCTAACCTATGACATCCTATACAATTCCAAAGCTAACCTAACTACCCATTCTTCTCACTTTTTCTTCTCATACTTATGCATTTTATTTTCATTTCACAACACTTATGCATTGATTTTTATTGAACTTTACTTTGCTTTGGGGCATTTTGTCCCCTTTTTATTTCTTTCTTTTTCTATATTTTTTCTTTTCCATATTATTTTTTTCTTTTTTTTTTCTTTTTGCTTTGCAATATATACAAAAACATCAATGCATAAGGTTTTACATTCATTACACATGAGCATGTGCCCAATTCCTAATATTTGCAACAAAAATACAAAACTACCCTTTTATTCACCCAATGTCCCAAGATTTTCCACACCTAAATGATACACACACACACACTAGTCTAAGCTAATCAAAGATCCAAATCAAGGACATTTATTATTTTTCGCTTTATGGCTTGTAATGTGCTAAAATTAAGAACAATTGGGTTAAGCGTAGGCTCAAAATTGGTTAACAATGGAGAGTAAAAGGTAGGCTATTTGGGTAAGTGAGCTAAATGAAACGATGGCCTCAATCATATAAGTGCATGAATACACAAAATAATGGACAAAAAGAATCAAACAAATCAAAGATTACAGTCATAAGAAGAGAATAATGTACACAAGAAGGGAAAATAAGTGGTTATAAGATGTAACCACACCATTAGGCTCAAATCTCACAAGCTTGTGTTCTTAGCTCAAAAACCATGTTCCAAAATAAATTCTTTCAAGCAAGTTCAACAAAAATTGTTTTCAAATTGGTAGTTTCCCTAAAACAATTTCTTGGAAAAGAAATCATCACCATAACCAAGTAGTCCTAATAAGAAAGAAGTGGTAAAAATATGTACAAATTCTAACTAACATGCAACCTATCATGCAATGCAACAACTAATCTAACAAAGAAAACTAGGAATTGGTGTTGGACAAGAAAATTGTTACCCACGAAGATCGGTCGGACGACCTCCCCATACTTGAAGATTGCACTGTCCTCGGTGCATGCAAAGAAGAGCAAGGTAGACGAGTTGCTACAACTGATGAGCTCCTTCAAAAGGTTGTGCAGATGACTTGTTTGTTGCCCCATTTGAAGCTTATCCTTTCCCTCTTGGTGGCCAACCTAAAAGAGCAAAAAAGAAAGAAAATTAAGCCTACAACAAAGATATCAAAGCAAATAGAACGGAGGTGGGGGCTAATGCCAAGTAAGAGTGTGGTTCTCTACTACATGGTAGCTACAACATGTGAGTGAGAAAATAATGTAATCTAAGGCATATCATTAAGCTTGATGCAAGAGTAAAGTCAAAGCATGAAGAGCATATTGAGCATCAAGATCAAATAAGAAAAAGTGGGTCATGAAAAATAATATTAGGTTAAATCAATGCACAAAGACACAAGAGTCATAAAAGATTGAGCATTGATTTTAGAAGTTTCATTACCCAATAATATCAAACAAGTCAAAAGGCACCAAAATAAGGCAAGAAATTCTCAACAATTGAGTAGGAAGATGCAACACCATTATTAAAATGAGAAACTTAGAAAATAAAATGAAAACAAGCTATAAAAACAAAATTAAAATGTAAAGAATAGAAGTATAAGAATGCGATAAACAAAAGAAAATGGAAGAGGAGAAAAAAAACTCTTTTTTTTTTCCGACGCGGACGCGTCATGCACGCTTACGCGCCGATCTGCAGTTTGGCCAAAGGGCGCGTATGCGCCAGGTGCGTGCACGTGTGGGTGGGATTAGGCGCAAGGCACAGTGTCAGCTCAGGGTTGGCCCAACTCTCTGGAAAATGTACCAGGAGGACAGGTGGCGCTATCGACACGTACGCGCGGTTTGGTTTGTGCCTTAGACCCAATGTTTGCACAGTGCAGGCCTAACTCTCGGGTTTTTGGCTGGTGGTGGAATTTTTGCATCCATGCGTACGTGCCATGCACGCGTGCGCGTGGATGGTCGAAAATGCTTGGGTCACGTGTACGCGCCAAGTGCGCGCACGCGCGGGTTGGTGCTTTGTTTTTCAAAATTTTTCCAAGTTCTTGCACTAAAGCAAGCCTTCCAAACCTCCAAACAGTTACCAAAACACCCTAAAACCTTATTTATCATATTATACTACCAAGTAAACTCAACAAACTAAAAAAAACATGGGATTAAACCTACTTTACCAATATGTACAAAAGGGAAAAATGAAAAGAGTTTACCATGGTGGGGGTGTCTCGCACCTAGCACTTTTGTTTATTATCCTTAAGTTGGACTTATGGGGAGCTCCTCTCAAGGTGGCTTGTGCTTGAAGCTATCTTGGAACATCCACCAATGCTTGAGTCTCCAATAAGCTCCATTCTTCAAGTTCAATTTTCCCAAGCTTTGATGGAGTTCTTCATAGATTATGGGCTCCCAAAAGTGGTCCTCATCTTGTAATCCGGGATCCCACACTCTATTTTCACATCCATCTTAAAGTTGATCATTATTAGTCCATCCGGGTGGCAAGCAAGATGAATTCTCGATGAAGTGCCCAACAATCCTCCTAGACCCCTCTAATTGAGCACTACTCCAACCTTTATATTCCACCTTTGATATATCAACCAAAATGAGCCTTTATTTGCAACGCCAACCACAAATTCTTTTTCGCTTACGCTTCATCCCACAAAGTTCCCTAAGTTGGCCATCCGTTTCAAGCAAACTATATTCAAGTGGGATAATAAAGCTAATAGAAATAAATTTCACCCACTCAAATGAAGGAGTAGATGACAACCTAGGTAAAGAAGATTCCAAGGGTCTTGATAAAGCGTATCCAACTCCCGTCCTCCTCTTTTTAAGGACTTCCACCTCTTCACATGATCCCTTAATTTCAATCCTTTGTTCATCAATTCTATCTAAGCCTTTTCCCTTACTCAAATCATAAATGGGAAGGTGAGAGAATTTTACTTCCATATTGCCTTCAAATTCACTGGGAGAAGGTTCTTCAAGCTCAAAGGATTCTTCACCACTAATACTTGATGCTTGATCTTCATCACCAAGGAAACTCAATTCTTGCTCTATCCCATCAAAGTCTTCATATGGAATATGCCTTGGAGGTTGTGCACATTCCTCCTTAGCATCAAATTCAATCTTCTTGAAGGGGTTCTCTTCAACTCTATGTTCCCATGGAGGCTCCGCATCTCCTAAGTCTTCAACCACTTCCTTTTCTTCAAAAATTATAGCTTCCTCCAATTGTTCCAATACAAAGTAACTTCCCTCATTCTCCACCAATCTCTCCTTCATGTTATGCTCTTGGTGCATGAAATTACAATCACACTTTTGCAACTCCGCACAACTAACCAGCAAGTGCACTGGGTCGTCCAAGTAATACCTTACGTGAGTAAGGGTCAATCCCACGGAGATTGTCGGCTTGAAGCAAGCTATGGTTATCTTGTAACTCTTAGTCATGATATCAATAATTCTCAGATTTAATTGTAAAAGGTAAAAGAACATGAAATAAATACTTGTTATGCAGTAATGAAGAACAGGTTGAGGTTTTGGAGATGCTTTGTCTTTTGAATCTCTGCTTTCCTACTGTCTTCTTCTTCATGCACGCAAGGCTCCTTCCATGGCAAGCTTTATGTTGGGCATCACCGTTGTCAATGGCTACTTCCCGTCCTCTCAGTGAAAATGTTCCAAATGCGCTGTCACCGCACGACTAATCAACTGTTGGTTCTCAAACATGTTGGAATAGGATCCATTGATCCTTTTGCGTCTGTCACACGCCCAACACTCACGAGTTTGAAGCTCGTCACGGTCATCCCTTCCCAGATCCTACTCGGAATACCACAGACAAGGTTTAGACTTTCTGGATCTCAGGAATGGCCGCCAGTAATTCTAGCCTATACCACGAAGGTTCCAATCTTAGATTAGAAACCCAAGAGATACACATTCAAGCTTGATTGCATGTAGAACTGAGGTGGTTGTCAGGCATGCATTCATTGGTGAGAATGATGATGATTGTCACGGATCATCACATTCATCAGGTTGAAGTGCGAATGAATATCTTAGAATAGAAGCAAGCGTGATAGAATGGAAAACAGTAGTAATTGCATTAATTCATGAAGAACAGCAGAGCTCCTCACCCCCAACAATGGGGTTTAGAGACTCATGCCATAGAAGATACAATATGAAACGTGTAGAGTGTCATGAGGTACAAAATGAATCACTAAAAGTGGTTTTTATAATCAACTAGTGACCTAGGGTTACAGAAAATGAGTAAGCTAGGGTGTTTAGTGTAAAAATCTACTTCCAGGGCCCACATGGTGTGTGCTTGGGCTGAGCATTGAAGCTTTCATGTGTAGAGACTTTTCTTGGAGTTAAACGCCAGCTTTTGTGCCAGTTTGGGCGTTTAACTCCAACTTTTATGCCAAAACGCCAGAATTTTTATGCTGACTTAAAACGCCAATTTGGGCCATCAAATCTCGGGAAAAGTATGGACTATTATATATTTCTGGAAAGCCCAGGATGTCTACTTTCCAACGCAATTAAGAGCGCGCCAATTGGGTATCTATAGCTCCAAAAATTCCACTTCGAGTGCAGGGAGGTCAGACTCCAATAGCATCTGTAGTCCTTTTTTAGCCTCTGAATCAGATTTTTGCTCAGGTCCCTCAATTTCAGCCAGAAAATACCTGAAATCACAGAAAAATACACAAACTCAAAGTAAAGTCCAGAAATTTGATTTTTGAATAAAAACTAATAAGAACATAATAAAAACTAACTAAAACATACTAAAAACATACTAAAAACAATGCCAAAAAGCGTATAAATTATCCGCTCATCACAACACCAAACTTAAATTGTTGCTTGTCCCCAAGAAACTGAAAATCAAATAGGATAAAAAGAAGAGAATATACAATGAATTCCAAAAATATATATGAAGATCAGTCTTAATTAGATGAGCGGGGCTATTAGCTTTTTGCTTCTGAACAGTTTTGGAATCTCACTTTTTCCTTTGAAGTTCAGAATGATTGGCATCTATAGGAACTTAGAATTCAGATAGTGTTATTGATTCTCTTAGTATAGTATGTTGATTCTTGAACACAGCTACTTTATGAGTCTTGGCCGTGACCCTAAGCATTTTGTTTTCCAGTATTACCACCGGATACATAGATGCCACAGACACATAACTGGGTGAACCTTTTCAGATTGTGACTCAGCTTTGCTAGAGTCCCTAATTAGAGGTGTCAAGAGCTCTTAAGCACACTCTTTTTTCTTTTGGACCACAACTTTAACCGCTCAGTCTCAAGTTTTTACTTGACACCTTCACGCCACAAGCACATGGTTAAGGACAGCTTGGTTTAGCCGCTTAGGCCAGGATTTTATTCCTGTGGGCCCTCCTAGCCACTGATGCTCAAAGCCTTGGATCCCTTTTTTATTTCACCCTTGCCTTTTGGTTTAAAGGGCTATTGGCTTTTTCTGCTTGCTTTTTCTCTCTCTCTTTTTTTTTAGAATTCACTGCTTTTTCTTGCTTCAAGAATTATTTTTATGATTTTTCAGATCATCAATAACATTTCTCCTTTTCCATCATTCTTTCAAGAGCCAACAATTTTAACATTCATGGACAACAAATTCAAAAATATACACTGTTCACGCATTCATTTAGAAAAACAAAAAGTATTGCCACCACATCAAAATAATTAATCTGTTTTAAAATTTGAAATTCATGTACTTCTTTTTCTTTTGCAATTAAAAACACTTTTTATTTAAGAAAGGTGATGGATTCATAGGACATTCATAGCTTTAAGACATAAACTTTAAATTTTATTAATCATGGAATGAAAATAAGACTCAAAAATAAATATAAGAGCAAACCAATAATAATAGAAGACAGAAAATTAAAAACAGAAAAAATAAATGACTCTTAAAATAGATTTCTAATAATAGAGGTTATCACAGAGTTAGGACTCAACAACCTTGATTTTGAGCAGTGAATGCTCCTTCAATCTGTGGGGTGTTTGGTCCTTCAAGGGAGAGCTTCTGACGCTTCAGCTCCTGTAGCTCACACCCCTGCTTCTCCTGTTCCTTCAGCAGCTTGTAGAGCATGCATTTTTGATTCTGCTATTCTTCCTTAAGTTGTTCCATAGCTTCTTGCAGCTTGGTAACAGATGCTTCTAGGCGGGTCTAGTAGTCAATTTCAGGGATTTCTGGGAGGAATTTCTGTTCCCTCCTTTTGATGGAGTTGTCTTGCACTTGTCCTTCCATTGACTTCTTGGTGATTGGGTGTTCAATTGGGATGAATTCATCTACTCCCATCCTTACCCCAGCATCTTTACATAGCAGAGAAATTAAGCTTGGGTAAGCCAGTTTGGCTTCAGTGGAGTTCTTGTTTGCAATCGTGTAAATCTCACAAGAAATCAGATGATGAATCTCCACTTCTTTTCCCAGCATAATACAATGAATTATCACTGCTCTTTTGACAGTGACCTCAGAGCGGTTGCTAGTGGGCAATATAGAACGCCCAATGAAGTCCAACCAGCCTCTTGCGACTGGTTTGAGATCTCCCCTCTTGAGTTGGTTTGGGACACCTTTTGAATTGGTTATCCACTTAGTTCCAGGAAGGCATATGTCCTCTAGAACTTGATCCAACCCCTTATCTACTCTCACCATTCTCCTATTAAAGGATTCTGGATCATCTTGTAGTTTAGGCAGTTTGAAGACCTCTCTTATTTTGTCCAGATGGAAGTAAATAAGCCTCCCTCTTACCATAGTTCGGTAGGTGTGAAAGGCGGTTCCAATTATTCTATGCTTATCTGTTAGCCACAGATTCGAGTAGAATTCCTGAACCATGTTTCTTCCAACCTTTGTTTCAGGATTAGCTAGAATTTCCTATCCTCTATTTCAAATTTGCTATTGGATCTCCGGATATTCATCTTCTTTTTGATTGAATTTAACTTCTGGGATCACTGACCTCAGACCCATTATTTTATGGTAATGGTCTGCATGTTCTTTGGTTAAGAACCTCTCTTGATTCCAAAGACTCTTTGGAGTATTCTCTTTCTTGCCTCTTGAATTGGTTTATTTTCCCTTAGGAGCCATGATCTTGATGAGTCTTAGCTCAGTGGTCACGAAAAACACACCAAACATAGAGATTTTCTTGCCCTCAAGCAAAACAAAAGGAAAGGGGAGAGAAAGGAGAAGAAAAAAATTCGAATGGTGGAGGGGGGGATGGCCGAATGTGTATTTATAAGAGGAGGGGATGGATTTTGAAAATTTTGAAAGAGATATGACATAGAGATATGATTGGTGGAAGAAATATGAAAATTTTGGTTATGCATCTAAAAAATAAGAGATGATATGATGAGTTTGAAAAGATTTGGAAAGAAATTGAAAAGATACTTGAGTTTTTTGAAGAAGATTTGGGAAGGATTTGAAAGTAATTTGAAAAGAGATTTAGAAAAGTGTTGAATTTTTGAAAATTGAGGATGAATGATGCAAGTTTGAAACATGTTTATGCAGAAAATTATGAGTCAAAACATGAAAATTTGAAAAATTTTGAAGTGGAAAACAAAATCTCCTCCCCCTGCCTTTCTGGCGTTTAACGCCCATATGTTGGCAATTGTGGGTGTTTAACGCCCAGCCAGGTACCCTGGCTGGCGTTAAACACCAGAAATCCTTTGTTACTGGGCGTTTTTCTGAACGCCCAGGATGCTGTAATTCTGGCGTTAAACACCCAAAATGGTACCCATTCTGGCGTTTAACACCCAAAATGCTCCTTACTGGTGTTTTCTTGCCAGTGAGCTCCTTTTCTCTGCTTTTTGTGCTGAATCTTTCTGTAACTCTGTGAATTCTTTCAATTTTGATGATTAATCTTGAAGAGAATTTATATTAAACTCCTCTAAGTATTTATAAAATAAATAACCTGCTAATGGCTGGGTTGCCTCCCAGCAAGCGCTTCTTTATTATCTTTAGCTAGACCTTGACTGAGCTTTATTCAAGCCTCAGTTTTGAGCATTCTTGCTCAAAATTGCTTTCAAGATAATGTTTGATTATCTGTCCATTAACAATGAACTTTTTATCAGAGTCAAAATCCTGAAGCTCAACATATCCATATGGTGACACACCTGTAATCACATATGGTCCCCTCCACCGGGATTTTAATTTTCCGGGGAATAATTTGAGCCTAGAGTTAAACAACAGAACCTTCTGTCCTGGTTCAAAGACTCTAGATGACAATTTCTTGTCATGCCACCTTTTTGCTTTCTCCTTATAAATTTTTGCATTTTCAAAAGCATTGAGTCTGAATTCCTCTAGCTCATTCAGCTGGAGCAATCTTTTCTCTCCAGCTACCTTAGCATCCAGGTTTAGGAATCTTGTTGCCTAGTAGGCCTTATGTTCTAGTTCCATGGGCAGATGATAGGCCTTGCCATACACAAGCTGGTATGGAGAGGTTCCTATAGGAGTCTTGAATGCTGTTCTGTATGCCCACAGAGCATCATCCAAGCTTTTTGCCCAATCCTTTCTATGGGCAATTACAGTCCGTTCCAGGATTCTTTTTAGTTCTCTGTTAGAGACTTCAGCCTGCCCATTTGTCTGTATATGATACAGAGTTGCCACTTTGTGGCTAATTCCATATCTGACCATAGCAGAGTAAAGCTGTTTATTGCAGAAATGAGTGCCCATCACTGATTAGTATTCTGGGAACACCAAATCTGCTGAAAATATGTTTTTGGAGGAACTTCAGCACAGTCTTAGTATCATTAGTGTGTGTGGCAATTGCTTCTACCCATTTAGATACGTAGTCTACAGCCACCAGAATGTAAGTGTTTGAGTATGATGGTGGGAAAGGACCCATGAAGTCAATGCCCCATACATCAAACAACTCAATCTCTAAGATCCCTTGTTGAGGCATGGCGTAACCATAAGGCAAGTTACCAGCTCTTTGGCAACTATCATAGTTACGCACAAACTCTCGGGCATCTTTATAGATAGTAGGCCAGTAGAAGCCACCTTGGAGGACCTTAGTGGCTGTTCGCTCACCTCCGAAATGTCCTCCATACTGTGATCCATGGCAATGTCACAGGATCTTCTGTGCCTCCTCTCTAGGTACACATCTGCGGATCATTCCGTCTGCACATCTCTTAAAGAGGTATGGCTCATCCCATAGGTAGTACTTTGCATCAGAAATTAGTTTTTTCCTTTGTACTCTGCTGTACTCATTGGGTATGAACCTCACAGCTTTATAATTTGCAATGTCTGCAAACCATGGTGCCTCCTGAATGGCAAAGAGTTGCTCATCCAAAAAGGTTTCAGAGATCTCAGTAGGAAGGAGGGACGCCCCTGCTACTGGTTCTATTCAGGACAGGTGATCAGCTACCTGGTTCTCTGTCCCTTTTCTGTCTCTTATTTCTATATCAAACTCTTGCAGAAGCAACACCCATCTTATGAGCCTGGGTTTTGAATCCTGCTTTGTGAGTAGGTATTTAAGAGCAGCATGGTCAGTATACACAATCACTTTTGAACCTATTAAATAGGATCTAAACTTGTCAATGGCATAAACCACTGCAAGTAACTCTTTTTCTGTGGTTGTGTAATTCTTCTGTGCATCATTTAAAACACGGCTAGCATAGTAAATGACGTGCAGAAGCTTGTTATGCTTCTATCCCAACACTGCACCAATGGCATGGTCACTGGCATCACACATTAGTTCAAATGGCAATGTCCAGTTTGGTGTAGAGATGACTGGCGCTGTGACCAGCTTAGCTTTCAGGGTCTCAAACGCCTACAGACACTTTGTGTCAAACACGAATGGCATGTCAGCAGCTAGCAGAATGCTCAGAGGTTTTGCAATTTTTGAAAAATTCTTTATAAACCTCCTATAGAATCCTGCATGCCCCAGAAAGCTTCTGATTGCCTTAGCATTGGCAGGTGGTGATAATTTTTCAATTACCTCCATCTTAGCTTGATCCACTTCTATTCTCTTGTTTGAAATTTTATGCCCAAGGACAATTCCCTCAATCACCATAAAGTGACATTTTTCCCAGTTTAAAACTAGGTTAGTCTCTTGGCATCTTTTCAGAACAAGTGCTAAATGGTCAAGACAGGAGCTGAATGAGTCTCCAAATACTGACAAGTCATCTATGAAGACTTCCAAAAATTTCTCTACCATATCAGAGAAGATAGAGAGCATGCACCTCTGAAAGGTTGCAGGTGCATTGCACAGACCAAAAGGCATCCTTCTGTAAGCAAATACGCCAGAGGGACATGTGAATGTTATTTTCTCTTGGTCCTGAGGATCTACTGTAATTTGGTTGTAGCCTGAATAGCCATCCAAAAAGCAGTAATAGTCATGACCTGCTAGTCTTTCTAGTATCTGGTCTATGAATGGTAAAGGAAAATGATCCTTTCTGGTGGCTGTATTGAGCCTTCTGTAGTCAATACACATACGCCACCCTGTAACTGTTCTTGTAGGAACCAGTTCATTCTTTTCATTGTGAACCACTATCATACCTCTCTTTTTGGGTACAACTTGGACAGGGCTTACCCAGGGGCTATCAGAAATAGGATAAATAATCCCAGCCTCTAGTAACTTAGTGACCTCTTTCTGCACCACCTCCTTCATGGCTGCATTTAGCCACCTCTGTCCACTGGCTTAACATCATCCTCCAATAGTATCTTGTGCATGCATCTTGCTGGGCTAATGCCCTTAAGATCACTTATGGACCA
>NC_029793.2:47747680-47762687 GCF_000816755.2 Arachis ipaensis | reverse complement strand
TTTCAGAGGTTCTTTTATTTCCTCTGATTCCTCCAGATCAGGCTGAACATCTTTAAAGATGTCCTCTAGTTCTGATTCGAGACTTTCAGTCATATTAATCTCTTCCACCAAAGAGTCAATAATATCAGTGCTCATGCATTCATTTGATGTGTCTAGATGCTGCATAGCTTTGACAACATTTAACTTGAACTCATCCTCGTTGACTCTCAGGGTCACTTCCCCTTTTTGTACATTAATAAGAGTTTGTCCAGTTGCTAGGAAAGGTCTTCCTAGAATGAGAGTTGCACTCTTGTGATCCTCCATTTCCAGCACTACAAAGTCAGTGGAAAAGGCAAATGGCCCAACCTTGACAATCATGTCTTCAATTATGCCTGATAGATATTTAATGGAGCCATCAGCAAGTTGAAGACATAGCCGGGTTGGTTTGACTTCTTTAGTCAAGCCAAGCTTTCTGATAGTGGATGCAGGTATTAGGTTGATACTTGCTCCAAGGTCACATAGAGCTGTCTTGGTGCAAGCACCCTCTAATGTGCATGGTATCATAAAGCTTCCTGGATCTTGAAGCTTCTCTGGTAAGCTTTTCAGAATGACTGCACTGCATTCTTCAGTGAGAAACACCTTTTCAGTTTCTCTCCAATCCTTCTTATGACTTAAGATCTCTTTCATAAACTTAGCATAAGAGGGTATTTGCTCAAGTGCCTCTGCAAATGGGATCTTTATCTCAAGAGTCTTGAGTTAGTCTACAAAGCGAGCAAATTATTTATCCTGCTCCGCTTGGCGGAGTTTTTGAGGATAAGGTATCTTGGCTTTATATTCTTCAACCTTAGTTGTTGCAGGTTTATTCCCTACAGAGGTGGTTGGAGAAGCCTTCTTAGAGGGGTTACTATCAGCACTTGTAGGTGTCTGATCCCTCATTGGCGTTTGAACACCAGGATTGGGTGCTGGATGGGTATTTAATGCCGACTTCCCACCCTTTTCTGGCATTTGAACGCCAGAAGTGGGCACCCACTGGGCGTTTAACGCCAATTTTTCACCTTTTGCTGGCATTTGAACGCCAAAATTATTCCTCTCTGGGCTCTTGCTGTCCTCAGAGGGATTTTGGACAACAGTTTGGTCATCCTCTGTCAGTTGTTCTTTTCTTGGCTTTTTGCTACTTTGGGCTGAACTATTCAATGTCTTCCCACTCCTTAGTTGAACAACTTGGCATTCTTCTGTTATTTGTTTAGATAGCTACTGTCTTGTCTGATTTAATTGTGCTTCCATATTCTTGTTAGCATTTTTAGTGTCTTGGAGCATCTCTTTAAATTCTGCTAATTGTTTTGTCATAAGGAGTAATTGTTGATTAAGCTCAATAATCTGTTCTTGAGGATTAGGGTCAGTTGTTACTGCCCTAGCTTCTTCTTTTATGGAGGACTCACTGCTAGAGTACAAATGTTGATTTTTAGCAATCGTATCTATAAGTTCTTGAGCCTCTTCAATCGTCTTCCTCATGTGTATAGATCCACCAGCTGAGTGGTCTAGAGACATCTGAGCTTTTTCTGTAAGCCCATAGTAGAAGATGTCTAACTGTACCCATTCTGAAAATATTTCAGAGGGGCATTTTCTTAGCATCCCTCTGTACCTCTCCCAGGCATTATAAAGAGATTCATGATCCTTTTTTTTAAAGCATTGGATGTTCAGTCTCAGCTGTGTCATCCTTTTTGGAGGGTAAAATTGATTCAGGAATTTGTCTAATAACTGTTTCCATGTTTTTATTCTTGCTGTGGGTTGGTTATTTAACCACCTCTTAGCTTGATCTTTTACAGTAAATGAAAACAGTAATAATCTGTAGACATCCTGATCCACTTCTTTATCACGTACTGTGTCAGCAATTTGTAAGAACTGTGCCAGAACCTCAGTAGGTTCTTCCTGTGGAAGACCGGAATACTGGCAATTTTGCTGCGCCATGATAATGAGCTGAGGATTTAGCTCAAAACTGCTTGCTTTGATGGGAGGTATACAGATGCTACTCCTATATGCAGCTGTAATGGGGTTAGCATATGACCCCAGAGTCCTTCTGGACTGTTCACTTCCACTTTTGTCCATGATGGAGAAAAGCGAATTGATATGAATTTTTTTTAAATTATTTTTTTTGTTTTATTTAATTAAAAGTAAACGAAAAAATAAATAAAACAAAATAAATAAAAAATAAAATAAAAGTTTTGAAAATTAGAAGAAAATAAAATAAAAGCAAATTGAAAACTAAATTAATTAATTAAAAAAAATTTGGAATTAGCAATCAAAAAGATATGATTGAAAATTATTTTGAAGAAGTTAAGATTGAGAAGATATGATTGCAATTTAATAAAAAAAGCTATGATTGAAAAGATATGATTGAAGAAATTAAAAAGATTTGATTTTTGAAAAAGATTTGAAAAGATCAATTTTTGAAATTAGAATTTTGACTTGACTAAAAAAAGATATGATTTTGAAAATCTTTGACTAATTTAATGCAAAATTTCGAAATTTATGAGTAAAATAAGGAAAAGATAATTTTTTTATTTTTGAATTTTAATGAGGAAAGAGAAAAATAACAAAATGACACTAAACTTAGAAATTTTAGATCAAAACAAAGAGAACATACAAGAAAATTTTGAATGTCAAAATGAACACCAAGAACACTTTGAAGATCAAGATGAACACCAAGAACAAATTTTTGAAAAATTTAAGTAAATAAAAACACAAGGGACACCAAACTTAAAATTTTTAGAAAATCAAACACAAATTTTTGAAAATTTAAAGGAAAACATAAAGAACACACCAAACTTAGAATTTTTAAAGATCAAGAAAGAACTAAGAACATGAAAATTCGAAAAATTGAAAGAAAATAAAAGCATGCAATTGATACCAAACTTAAAATATGAAAATAAACTCAAATAAAAGACTCAAATTTAGTGACTCTAAACCAACAAAAATAAATTATTCCTAATCTAAGTAACAAGATAAACCGTCAGTTGTCCAAACTCGAACAATCCCCGGCAACGGCGCCAAAAACTTGGTGCACGAAATTACAATCACACTTTTGCAACTCCGCACAACTAACCAGCAAGTGCACTGGGTCGTCCAAGTAATACCTTACGTGAGTAAGGGTCGATCCCACGGAGATCTGTAGTCCTTTTTCAGCCTCTGAATCAGATTTTTGCTCAGGTCCCTCAATTTCAGCCAGAAAATACCTGAAATCACAGAAAAACACACAAACTCATAGTAAAGTCCAGAAATGTGATTTTTGAATAAAAACTATAAATAATATCTCTATGTCATATCTCTTTCCAAATCTTTTCAATGCCAAAAAGCGTATAAATTATCCGCTCATCAGCTTTTCATTTGTTTCTCCACATGTAGCCCTAGGAGTTCCTTGAGTATTCAATCATTGGGATGCTAACCGGTTTACCACCTCGTCCAAGGCGGCTGTGAATTGTTGCACATCCCTTTTCATCTCCTTTTGTCCTTGAACAAGAACATCAAGGATGTCATCCATTGGAGGTTGGGGTGGATGGAAGGGTTCATCATTTTGAAGGAAGGACTCATAGTAGAAAGGTGGTTCCTCTTGGTAGAGTTGTGGTGGTTCAATAATTTCTACTCTTTCCACTTGTTGCACAACACGCTCCGTGGTTGCTTGAAGTTGATCCAATGTTTCCTTGAGATGATCCCTTGACTCTTGTTCCTCTTGGATAATATGATTAGGATCACATGGCTCTTGGATTGAGGGACATGAATATTCTTCCATGGGAGGTTGTGGTGGAAGGTAGAATTCATCTTGTGGTTAAAAATTTGTATACATTGGAGGTGGTTCATCTTGGTAATAGTATAGAGGGGGTGACTCTTGAAAATGATGATGTTGGAGTGGCGGTGGCTCTATATATAGTTCATATGGCTCAAAAGGTGGTTGGTATGGTGGATATGGGTTAGGGTCATATGAAGATGGTTGGTAGAAAGAGGCTTGTGAGTATGGTTGAGGGTCATGTTGTGGATATGGTTCATAGGCATATGGTGGTGGTTCTTGAAAGTCACAAGGATGCTCACCATAGCCATTTGATTGGTATGCATCATAGAATAGCTCTTGTTCATAGTGTATTGGTGGAGGTTGATGCCATGAAGATTGATCATATGCATATGGCTCCTCCCACCTTTGATTGTCCTATCCTTGATACACATCCTCATTGAAGCTCTCATTTCCTACAACATAGTTAGAACCAAACTCATAGCCAAAGTGAGAATTCATAATGAAAAGAGAAAATAAGAAACAAAAGCTAATAAGAGAGAATGAAACAAAATACTAAAGATAGCAAAAACTAACAAGCAATCCAAAAATCAAGCTATTCACAATATTCACATATATACAATAACCAATAACATAACACCATTGCAACTCCCCGGCAACGACGCCATTTTGATGAACGGGATTTTTGACGGTTTAGAATTTCACAATTGAATCCTCGTTGCAAGTATAGTTTCTAAACCAACAAATAATCCTTTCATACAAAAGATTGTTTGTCACAAGTAAAAACCCCTAAAATTATAAACCGAAGTATTCAAACCTCGGGTCGTTCTCCCTAGAAATTGCAATAAAGTGTTCTTGTTATTGGTTATGGAGTATGTTTTGGGGTTTTTGAGATAAGAAACATGAAAGATAAATGACAAGGAAGTAAACTAATAGCTACAAAGGTCTTGGCAAGGGTTGGTGGTCAAGGATCTCTATCCCTATCACTAACCACAACATGAGAATTGGCAAGGATCAATCCCATTAAGTCAACCTCTAACTAGTAGTAAAGAAAAGTAAAATGAGCTATATCAATCCAAGTCCATAAGTCCTAGCTCTCCACCAATTCAATTAGTGAGATCTAGAGTTAATGGCTCCCAATCATCAATTACTTGGACATTAGCAACTCAAGAGTTCCTAAGTTACCTTCCCAAGCCAAGAGCATAAAATTCAACTCTAAAATCCAACCAAGCATTTCTCAAACACTTGGAAGGCATAAAAGGAAAGCATAGTAAAATTGCAAGGAAAGTAAATCTACACTACTCAATTGCAAGGAATTAAACAACAACAAATCAAATCAACAATAAAAGAACATGAATCATAAATTGCATTAAAGGAAAATGGAAGAACAAAAGTGCATCGACATGAAAGTAGAGAATTACATGAATTGAAATACAAAACTAGAGAGAGGAGAAGTAGAGGAAGAAGAATTGATAAAGGAAAAGTAAATCTAAGCATGAAATTAACCTAGATCTAAGAAATTCTAATCTAGATCTAAAACCTAATCCTAATCCTAGAGAGAAGAGAGAGCTTCTCTCTCTAAAACTAACTTTCCCTCCAAAACTAATCTAAACTAAATTAATGATGACTAGATGATGTCATCCCTCTTCAATCCTTGAGTTAAATAGCAACAGAAATGAGTTGGATTGGGCCCAAAATGCTCCTCAAATCGCTGGCCACGAGTTGCATTAAATAAATCACGTGTAGCATCGGTGTGTACGCGTACAGTGCATGTGCGCGCCCTTAAACACGATGCAACTATGGCAAATCTTATATTATTTTGAAGCCTCGGATGTTAGCTTTCCAACGCAACTAAAACCGCATCATTTGGACCTCTGTAGCTCAAGTTATGATCGATTAAGTGCGAAGAGGTTGGCTTGACAGCTTTTGCGATTCCTTCATTTCTTCATGAGTTCTCCATTTCTACATGCTCTTTCTTCATTCCCTTAATCCAATCTTTGCCTTCTAAACCTGAAATCACTTAACAAACATATCAAGGCATCTAATGGAATCAAGGTGAATTAAATTTAGCTATTCAAAGGCCTAAAAAGCATGTTTTCACTCTTAAGCACAATTAAAGGAGAAGTTATAAAACCATGCTATTTTATTGAATAAATGTGGGAAAAGATGATAAAACCTTCTAAATTCAACACAAGATAAACCCTAAAAAGGGGTTTATCATAGACATCTTAGTCTACTCCCTCACTGTGTACTGTGTCAGTAATCTTTAAGAAGTCTACTAGGAATTCTGTAGGTTCTTCCTGAGGAAGCCCAGAATACTAGTAGTTCTGCTGCACTAGAGTAATAAGTTGAGGGTCACTTCAAAGCAACTAGCTCTGATGTGAGGTATGCTAATACTTATTTCGTAGAAGTTAGCAGAGGGATTTGTATAGGGTCCCAGAGTTCTCCTGAACTCTTCATTCCCACTTGGGTTCATAATGAAGAAAGGAAGAAGAAAGGAAAGAAGAAATAGGGATAGGAGAGATGAATAAGAATTAAAATATCTTTGTTTTTATTTTATATTTTTTTATCTAGTCCGAAATTAAAATTAATTAATTAAAAAGAATATAAAATTTAGTTATTAAATTTTGAAAATAGAAAAGAGAGAGAGAGAAGAGGAAGAGAATTTTTGAAAATTAGGGAGAAGAAGTTAGTTAGGAAGTTTTGAAAAAGGAGAGAGAGAAGATAAGTAATTAATTAAGAAAAGATTTGATTTTAAAATAAAAAATTTAAAATTTTGAAAATTAAAATTTGAATTTTGAATTTTGAAATTTGAATTTTAAAATTTGAAATTTTGAAATTTTAAATTTTGAATTTTTTTTTTGAAAAAGTCAACAAGATAAGATAAAGATTTGAAAAAGATAAGATTTGAAATTTGATTTTCGAAAAAGATTTGATTTTGAAATTTCAAATTTGAAAATAGAATTTTGAAAATTGAATTTTGAAATTTGAAATTGAAGTTAAAGTTTTGACTTTGAAATAAGTTAAGATAAGATTTTGAAAAAGATATGATTTTTGAAAAGATTTGATTTTGAAATGATTTGATTTTTGAAATTTAAAGCTAAGATAAGATAAGATAAAAACTTTTTAAAAATTAAAATCTGAATTTTCAAAGGAATTTTCGAAAATTATAATTAAAATAAAGATAAAAATTTTTTTTTTTGATTTTTGAATTAATGAGGAGAGAGAAAAACAAGTAAAAGGCACAAAACTTTAAATTTTTAGATCCAATGCTCCTTATTTTCAAAAATTTTGGAAGAAATCACAAAGGAACACCAAACTTAAAAATTTTAAGATCAAAACACAAATAAAACACAAGAACACCTTGAAGACTAACAAGAACTCAAAGAACAAGACTAAAAAAATTTAAAGAACACAAGAACATGTAAAGAACACCAAACTTAAAATTTTTAGAAATCCAACAAGAAATTTTCGAAAATCAAAAGAAAATAAATAAGAAAACACCAAACTTAAAGATTGGACACAATAATTAAACAAAGAAAATATTTTTAAGAATTTTTAGAAAGAAAGACTCCAAGAGAACGAAATTTTTAACCAAGAACAAAACAAAAAGACTTAAACAAAGAACAAAGATTAAACAAAGAAAAGAAAAATATTTTTTTGAAAAGATTTTTGATTTTTTTCGAAAAAAATAGAGAAAAAAAATAAAAATAGAAGATTCAACAAGAACACAAACAAAGTATCTCAAACAGAAAGCTAAGGATGCTTGAAAAAAAACTGCATGAAAAAGGTTTTAAAATTTTTGTAATTGAAAAACAGGAAACAAGAACATGCAAGACTTAATACCAAGAACAAAAATTGAACAAAGAAAAGAAAAATATTTTTTAAAAAAGGTTTTTAATTTTTCAAAAAATTGGAAGAAGAAAATAAAAGTAGAAAAGCTAACAAAATTAAAAATCACCTGATCTAGGGAGCAAGACAATCCATCAGTTTGTCCAAACTCAACAATCCCTGGCAACGGCGCCAAAAACTTGGTGCGTGTACGCAAATGCCACACTCTCGTACAACAGTACCAGCAAGTGCACTGGTCATCCAAGTAATACTTGAGCGAGTCAGGTTGATCCCACGAGGATTGTAGTTTGAAGCAAGCTATGGTTATCTTGCAGGTCTTAGTCAGGTAGAATCAGAAGGTTGTTGTGTAAACTTTGAATAATTATATGTCATATATAGAGTTGTAAGAGTAATGTGTGAAAGGGGTAAAACCAATTGGATTAAATCAGTAAGAGGAATAGAGTTGAGAGTCGGAGTTGCTTTGTCTTTCTGAATTAACTCTGGTACCACTATCTTCTCTGCTTGTGAATGATCTTCTTCAATGGCAGGTTGTATGTGATCAATGCCATGGGCCATGGTCATTGCTTTCCTCTGCTACAAATTGAATGCCATTGGCCATGGTCATCCAATCTGATGAAGGGTAAAGCGCTTAGCAAGTCATTCTCTTGGCGATCCTACTCAAAACGCCACAGACAAGGTCAAATCTTCTGGATCAGAGAACGTTGCTCCTTAGGATTCTTGCCTATACCACGAAGACCTTAATCTCCCCAGAAATTGGCTGAACTGGTGTCTCAAGAAGTTCTCAACGAAGTCGTGGATTATCCGTCTGAGAGATGTATAAACACATCTGTTGGCTCGTGCTTTCCAGTCACGTATTCACAGAAACCCAAGTAGACTGGTGCACGAAATTGTGATCTCAGGCAACGACGCCAGAAACTCTGTACGCACGTCTTAATAAATTGTTTTTCATTCACAACTTTGATACAACTAACCAACAAGTGCACTGGGTCGTCCAAGTAATAAACCTTACGTGAGTCAGGGTCGATCCCACGGAGATTGTTGGTATGAAGCAAGCTATGGTCACCTTGTAAAGCTCAGTCAAGCGGATATAAAATAGTTATGGAGTTTTCGAACATAAATAATAAATAGATAGAAAATAAGGATAGAAGCACTTATGTAATTCATTGGTGAGAATTTCAGATAAGCGTATAGAGATACTTTCGTTCCTTTGAATCTCTGCTTTTCCGCTGTCTTCATCCAATCAGTCTTACTCCTTTCCATGGCTGACTTTATGTAAGGACATCACCGTTGTCAATGGCTACTTTTAATCCTCTCTGGAAAATGGTCCGATGCGCTGTCACTGCATAGCTAATCGTCTGGAGGCATCACCCTTGTCAATGGCTGCATCCTATCCTCTTGTGAAAATGGTCCAAATGCTCTGTCACAGCACGGCTAATCATCTGAGGTTCTCGATCATACTGGAATAGGATTCACCCTCCTTTTGCGTCTGTCACTACGCCCAGCACTTGCGAGTTTGAAGTTCGTCACAGTCATTCAATCCCAGAGTCCTACTTGGAATACCACAGACAAGATTTAGACTTTTCGGACTCTCATGAATGCCGCCATCAATCTAGCTTATACCACGAAGATTCTAATATCTCGGACTCGGTCCCCTGTATTAGATATCCAAGAGATACTCATTTAATCTAAAGTAGAACGGAAGTGGTTGTCAGGCACGTGTTCATAGGGAATGATGATGATTGTCACGTTCATCACATTTAGGTTGAAGTGCGAATGAACATCTTAGAAGCGGAACAAGTTGAATTGAATAGAAAAACAGTAGTACTTTGCATTAATCTTTGAGGAACATGATCTAAGAACAAAACATCCCAGGATGATCAAAAGATGATCCAAAGATATCAAATACAATAATAAAAAGTCCTATTTATACTAAACTAGTTACTAGGGTTTACAGAAGTAAGTAATTGATGCATAAATCCACTTTCGTGGCCCACTTGGTGTGTGCTTGGGCTGAGCTTGAAGGTTACACGTGCAGAGGCTCTTTCTGGAGTTGAACGCTAGGTTGTAACATATTTCTGGCGTTCAACTCTGGTTTGTGACGTGTTTCTGGCGTTTAACTCCAGACAGCAGCGTAGAACTGGCGTTCAACGCCCTTTTACGTCATCTAAACTCGGCCAAAGTATGGACTATTATCAATTGCTGGAAAGCCCTGGATGTCTACTTTCCAACGCAATTGGAAGCGTGCCATTTTGAGTTTTGTAGCTCCAGAAAATCTACTTTGAGTGCAGGGAGGTCAGAATAGGTGTCCAGGGTTCTTAAGCACACTCTTTTTTTTTGGCTTTGGACCTTGACTTTAACCGCTCAGTCTCAAGTTTTCACTTGACACCTACACGCCACAAGCACATGGTTAGGGACAGCTTGGTTTAGCCTCTTAGGCCAGGATTTTATTCCTTTAGGCCCTCCTATCCATTGATGCTCAAAGCCTTGGGATCCTTTTTATTACCCTTGCCTTTTGGTTTTAAGGGTTATTGGCTTTTTGCTCTTGCCTCTTGGTTTTAAGAGCTTTTGGCTTTTTCTGCTTGCTTTTTCTTTTTTTTTCTTTCTAATTTTTTTTTGCCTATTTTTTTTTCTGCAAGCTTTGTTCTTTGCTGCTTTTTCTTGCTTCAAGAATCATTTTTTATGATTTTTCAGATTATCAAATAACATGTCTCCGTGTCATCATTCTTTCAAGAGCCAACATATTTAACATTCTTAAACAACAACTTCAAAAGACATATGCACTGTTCAAGCATTCATTCAGAAAACAAGAAGCATTGTCACCACATCAATATAATTAAACTAAGTTCAAGGATAAATTCGAAACTCATGTACTTCTTGTTCGTTTGAATTAAAACAGTTTTTTATTTAAGAGAGGTGATGGATTCATAGGACATTCATAACTTTAAGACATAGTTACTAAATACTAATGATCATGTAATGAAGACACAAACATAGATAAGCACTTAACATAGAAAACAAAAAACAGAAGAAATAAGAGCAAGGAATGAATCCACCTTAGTGATGGTGGCGTTTCCTTCTTGAGGAACCAATGACGTCCTTGAGCTCTTCTATGTCTTTTCCTTGTCTTTGTTGCTCCTCCCTCACTGCTTTTTGATCTTCTCTTATTTCATGAAACATGATGGAGTGCTCTTGATGTTCCACCCTTAATTGTCCCATGTTGGAACTTAATTCTCCTAGGGAGGTTAGGATGCCGACTTGTTGGATGGGGTTTGTTAGAACTTCCCAACCTCTTCTCTGGATTTCATGTCGGATCTCCGGATACTCATTCTTCTTGATCTTGAAAGGGACCTCGGGGATCACCTTCTTCTTGACCACAACATCATAGAAGTGGTCTTGATGAGCTTTGGAGATGAATCTTTCCATCTCCCATGACTCGGAGGTGGAAGCTTTTGTCTTCCCTTTCCCTTTTCTAGAGGATTCTCCGGTCTTAGGTGCCATCAATGGTAATGGAAAAACAAAAAGCTTATGCTTTTACCACACCAAACTTAAAATATTGCTCGCCCTCGAGCAAGAGAAGAAAGAAGAGATGAAGAAGAAGAAGAAATGGAGGAGAGGGAGAGAGAGATTTGTTTCGGCCAAGAAGGGGAAGAGAGGGTTGTGTTGTGTGAAAATGAGGAGGAATGGAGGGCTATATATAGGGAAGGGAGGGTGGTAAGGTTTCGGCCATATAGGGTGGGTTTTGGGTGGGAAATTGATTTTAAATTTTGAAGGTAGGTGGGGTTTATGAGGTAGGTTTATTGGGAAGAGTGGATGGATGTGAGTGGTGAAGTGGTGATAGGGAAGAGAGATTGAGGTGATTGACGAAGAGTTTTGGGGAAGAGTGTTTATGGGATTGTGTGAAAGAGGGGTGAGAAGAAGTGAGTGGAGGTAGGTGAGGATCCTGTGGGGTCCACAGATCCTGAGGTGTTCAAGGATTTATAACCTTGCACCAAATTAGGCATGCAAAATGCCCTTGCACACAACTCTGGGCGTTCAGCGCCAGATTGGTGCTTGTTCTGGGCGTTGAACGCCCATTTGTTGCCCATTTCTGGCGTTGAACGCTAGAACCATGCTTGTTCTGGGCGTCCAGCGCCAGCTCTTCTCCAAGGTGCAATTCTGGCGTTCAAACGCCCAGATGCTGCCCATTTTGGGCGTTCAGTGCCAGAACCATGCTCTGTTCTGGCGTTGAACGCCTTTACTAATACGTCCTCTACTTGTCCATAAGCCTATTTTCTTGAATTGTCTGCTATCTCTAGTGAGATTTTAGTAGCTTGCACCCCAAAGATTCCCAGTTTCTCTATTACAGAGAGGGGCATGAGGTTTATCCCTGAACCAAGGTCACACAGAGCCTTTTCAAAGATCATGTTGCCGATGGTACAAGGTATTACGAACTTTCTAGGATCCTGTTTCTTCTAAGGCAATGTCAGTTAATCCAAATCACTTAGTTCATTGGTGAACAAGGGAGGTTCATCTTCCCAAGTCTCAATACCAAATAATTTGGCATTCAGCTTCATGATTGCACCAAGAAACTTGGCAGCTTGCTCTTCAGTAACATCCTCATTCTCTTCAGAAGATGAATACTCGTCAAGGCTCATGAAGGGCATAAGGAGGTTCAATGGAATCTCTATGGTCTCTAGATGAGTCTCAGATTCTTTTGGTTCCTCAAAGGGAAACTCCTTATTGATCACTGGACGTCCCAGGAGGTCTTCCTCACTGGGATTTACGTCCTCCCCTTCCTCTCCAGGTTCGGCCGTGTTGACTATGTCAATGGCCTTGCACTCTCTTTTTGGATTTTCTTCTGTATTGCTTGGGAGAGTACTAGGAGGGATTTCAGTGATCCTTTTACTCAGCTGGCCCACTTGTGCCTCCAAATTTCTAATGGAGGACCTTTTTTCATTCATGAAACTTACATTGGCCTTAGATAGATCAGAGACTAAGTTTGCTAAATTAGAGGTATTTTGTTCAGAGTTCTCTGTCTGTTGCTGAGTGGATGATGGAAAAGGCTTGCTATTGCTAAACCTTTTTCTTCCACCATTATTAAAGCCTTGTTGAGGCTTTTGTTGATCCTTCCATGAGAGATTTGGGTTATTTCTCCATGATGAGTTATAGGTGTTTCCATAAGGTTCACCTAAGTAATTTACCTCTGCTATTGCAGGGTTCTCAGGATCATAGGCCTCTTCTTCAGAAGGCGCCTCTTGAGTACTGTTGGATGCAGCTTGCATTCCATTCAGACTCTGAGAAATCATATTGACTTGCTGAGTCAATAGCTTGTTCTGAGCCAATATGGCATTCAGAGTATCAATTTCAAGAACTCTCTTCTTCTGAGGCGTCCCATTACTCACAGGGTTCCTCTCAGAAGTGTACATGAACTGGTTATTAGCAACCATGTCAATGAGTTCTTGAGCTTCTGCAGGCATTTTCTTTAGGTGAATGGATCCACCTGCAGAAGTATCCAATGACATTTTAGCTAATTCAGACAGACCATCATAGAATATGTCCAGGATGGTCCATTCTGAAAGCATGTCAGAAGGACACTTTTTGGTCAGTCCTTTGTATCTCTCCCAAGCTTCATAGAGGGATTCACCTTCTTTCTGTCTGAAGGTCTGAACATCCACTCTAAGCTTACTCAGCTTTTGAAGAGGAAAGAACTTGGCTAAGAAAGCCTTGACCAGCTTATCCCAAGAGTTCAAGCTATCCTTAGGTTGAGAGTCCAACCATACTCTAGCTCTATCTCTTACAGCAAAAGGGAAAAGCATGAGCCTGTAGACTTCAGGATCTACTCTATTAGTCTTAACAGTATCATATATCTGCAAGAATTCAGTTAAGAACTGAAAAGGATCTTCAGATGGAAGTCCATGAAACTTGCAGTTCTACTGTATCAGAGAAACTAATTGAGGTTTTAGCTCAAAATTGTTTGCTCCAATGGCAGGAATGGAGATGCTTCTTCCATGTAAATTGGAATTAGGTGCAGTAAAGTCACCAAGCATCCTCCTTGCATTATTATTATTATTTTCGGCTGCCATCTCCTCTTCCTGTTCGAAAATTTCTGAAAGGTGCTTGCTGGATTGTTGTAATTTAGCTTCTCTTAGTTTCCTCTTCAGAGTCCTTTCAGGTTCTGAATCTGCTTCAACAAGAATATTCTTGTCCTTGCTCCTGCTCATATGAAAAAGAGGTAACAGAAAAATAATAATAATAGGGGTCCTTTTTACCACAGTATAGAGGTCCTTGTGTGAGTAGAAGAAAAGAAGAAGAACAAATTCGAACACAGATGGAAGAGGGGGTTCGAATTTGGGTGAGATGAAGTGTTAGTAGATGAATAAATAAATAGAATGAGATAAGAGAGAGAGAGAATTTTCGAAAATAATTTTTGAAAAAGAGTTAGTAATTTTCGAAAATAGTTTTTGAAAAAAGTTAGTAATTTTCGAAAATTAAAATCAACAATTAAATTAATTAGTTAATTAAAAAGAAATTTTGAAAAAGAGGGAAGATATTTTCGAAAATTAGAGAGAAAGAGTTAGTTATGTAGTTTTGAAAAAGATAAGAAACAAATAAAAAGTTAGTTAGTTAGTTGAAACAAATTTTTAATTGATGATGTTATTTTCGAAAATATGATGTAAAATTAAGAAAAATATTTTTGAAAAATATTTTTTTTTTGAAATTTTCGAAAATAGATGATGAGCGGATAATTTATACGCTTTTTGACATTGTTTTTAGTATGTTTTTAGTAGGATCTAGTTACTTTTAGGGATGTTTTCATTAGTTTTTATGTTAAATTCACATTTTTGGACTTTACTATGAGTTTGTGTATTTTCCTTTCGAAAAAAATACTAACCTTTTTCAAAAACTATTTTCAAAAGTCACTAACTCTTTTTCAAAAATTATTTTCGAAAATTCTCTTCTCTCTCATCTCCTTCTATTTTTTTTTATTCATCTACTAACATCTCTCCCTCATTCAAAAAAAAAAAAAGAAAAAAAAAGGGGATCTCTATTATTATTATTTTTCTGTGCCTTCTTCTTTGTCATATGAGCAGGAGCAAGGACAAGAATATTCTTGTTGAAGCAGATCCAGAACCTAAAAGGACTCTGAATTACACTTAACCGGTAAGCACCTGTTAGGAATTTTCAAACAAGAAGAGGAGATGGCAGCCGAAAATAATAATAATGCAAGGAGGATGCTTGGTGACTTTACTGCACCTAGTTCCAATTTACATGGAAGAAGCATCTCCATTCCTGCCATTGGAGCAAACAACTTTGAGCTGAAACCTCAATTAGTTTCTCTGATGCAGCAGAACTGCAAGTTTCATGGACTTCCATCTGAAGATCCTTTTCAGTTCTTAACTGAATTCTTGCAGATAT
>NC_029793.2:47660027-47746586 GCF_000816755.2 Arachis ipaensis | reverse complement strand
ACAATTTCGTGCACCAATAGATAAGAAAAATGAAAAAGATTTGATTTTTAAAAAAGATTTTGAAAAAGATAAGATTTTTAAATTGAAAATTTGATTTGACTCATAAAAACAACTAGATTTTAAAATTTTTTGAAAAAGTAAAATCTAATTTTCGAAATTTTAAGAGAAGAAAAAGGAGAAGATATTTTTTTTTATTTTTTATGATGAGAGAGAAAAACATGAAAAATGATGCAATGCATGAAAGTTATGGATCAAAGTATGTGATGAATGCAAGAACACTATGAATGTCAAGATGAACACCAAGAACACTTTGAATGTCATGATGAACATCAAGACTTATTTTTGAAAATTTTTATATGCAAAGAAAACATGTAAGACACCAAACTTAGAAATCTTTCATGTTTAGATACTATGGATGCAAAAATGCACATGAAAAACAAGAAAAGACACAAAACATGAAAACATCAAGATCAAACAAGAAGACTTACCAAGAACAACTTGAGGATCATGAAGAACACTATGAATGCATGAGTTTTTTCGAAAAATGCAAGATGAATATGCAATTGACACCAAGCTTTCAATTTGACTCAAGACTCAAACAAGAAACACAAAATATTTTTGATTTTTATGATTTTATAAATTTTTTTTATATTTTTCGAAAATTATTGGAAAAATAAAAATAAGGATTCCAAAATTTTTAATATGAATTCCAGGAATCTTACAATCTTAGTCTAAAGCTCCAATCTGAGGGTTAGACATGGCTTAATAGCCAATCAAGCTTTAGCATGAATATGCGAGTAATTCATTCAATTTTAGGCCAAAACCTCAGTCCAAAAGAATTTAGACATGGCTTTATAGCCAGCCATGCTTCAACATGCTTCATGAAACACTAGAATTCATTCTTAAAAATTTTGAAGAAAAATATATTTTTGAAAAGATTTATAATTTTTTTTTCGAAAACAGATGAGAAATTTTTGAAAGATTTTTGAAAAATTTTTGAAAAGAAAACAAAAAGAAAATTACCTAATCTGAGCAACAAGATGAACCGTCAGTTGTCCAAACTCGAACAATCCCCGGCAACGGCGCCAAAAACTTGGTGCACGAAATTGTGATCTCAAGCAATGGCGCCAGAAACTCTGTACGCACGTCTTAATAAATTGTTTTTCATTCACAACTTCGATACAACTAACCAGCAAGTGCACTGGGTCGTCCAAGTAATAAACCTTAAGTGAGTAAGGGTCGATCCCACGGAGATTGTTGGTATGAAGCAAGCTATGGTCACCTTGTAAATCTCAGTCAGGCGGATATAAAATGATAATGGTGTTTTCGAATATTATATAATAAAATAGGGATGTCCAAATGCTCTGTCACAGCACCGCTAATCATCTGAGGTTCTCGATTATACTGGAATAGGATTCACCCTCCTTTTGCGTCTATCACTACACCCAACACTCGCGAGTTTGAAGTTCGTCACAGTCATTCAATCCCAGAGTCCTACTCGGAATACCACAGACAAGGTTTAGACTTTCCGGACTCTCATGAATGCCTCCATCAATCTAGCTTATACCACGAAGATTCTAATATCTCGGACTCGGTCCCCTGTATTAGATATCCAAGAGATACTCATTCAATCTAAAGTAGAACAGAAGTGGTTGTCAGGCACGCGTTCATAGGGAATGATGATGATTGTCACGTTCATCACATTTAGGTTGAAGTGCGAATGAACATCTTAGAAGCGAAACAAGTTGAATTGAATAGAAAAATAGTAGTACTTTGCATTAATCTTTGAGGAACAGCAGAGCTCCACACCTTAATCTATGGAGTGCAAAAACTCTACTGTTGAAAATACATAAGTGAAAGGTCCAGGCATGGCCGAATGGCCAGCCCCCATGATCTAAGAACAAAACGTCCCAGGATGATCAAAAGATGATCCAAAGATATCAAATACAATAGTAAAAAGTCCTATTTATTCTAAACTAGTTACTAGGGTTTACAGAAGTAAGTAATTGATGCATAAATCCACTTTCGGGGCCCACTTGGTGTGTGCTTGGGCTGAGCTTGAATGTTACACGTGCAGAGGCTCTTTATGGAGTTGAACGCCAGGTTGTAACGTATTTCTGGCGTTCAACTCTGGTTTGTGACGTGTTTCTGGCGTTTAATTCCAGACAGCAGCGTAGAACTGGCGTTCAACGCCCTGTTACATCGTCTAAACTCGGCCAAAGTATGGACTATTATACATTGCTGGAAATCCCTGGATGTCTACTTTCCAACGCAATTGGAAGCGTGCCATTTTGAGTTCTGTAGCTCCAGAAAATCCACTTTGAGTGCAGGGAGGTCAGAATCCAACAGCATCAGCAGTCCTTCTTCAACCTCTGAATCTGATTTTTGCTCAAGTCCCTCAATTTCAGCCAGAAAATACTTGAAATCACAGAAAAATACACAAACTCATAGTAAAGTCCAGAAATTTGAATTTAACATAAAAACTAATGAAAACATCCCTAAAAGTAACTAGATTCTACTAAAAATATACTAAAAACAATGCCAAAAAGCGTATAAATTATCCGCTCATCATAGACGTGGGTGTTTGTCAGGCACGTTCGTCTTAATGTGATGAACATAGCTAATTGGTTAGATCATCCTTTTCACCATGATGAAGATCGGATATACATCTTAGAAACAGATCAAACACGGATCAGAGAAGAAATAGTAATACTTTTATTAATTCATAGGACCCAGCAGGGGTCCTCCCCTCAACCTAGGAGGTTTAGAAACTCATACTAAGGTAAAATACAATGATAAACATGTATGATGGTAAAAGTGATGTTAAAGTTCTAAATAACATGAATTAAATCCTTTAAATACTAAACTAATGACTAGTAAGGGTACAACAGTCTTTTTAGTACTAAAATCCACTTCTGGGGCCCACTTAATGAGTGTTTGGGCTGAGCTTTAATGAGATCCACGTGCTATGAGGTCTCTTGGGCGTGGAACGCCAGCTGGGGGGTCCTCTCTGGGCATTTGTACATTGGTCTCTGCTCTTTGGGCGCTGGACGCCTGGAAAGGGGTAGGTAGCTGGCGTTGGACACCAGTTTTGGGCCTTCTAGTCCAAAACAAAGTATAAATTATTATAAATTGCTGGAAAGCTCTAGAAGTCAGCTTTCCATAGCCATTGATAACACTCCATTTTGATTTCTGTAGCTCCAGAAAATCTCTTCCGAGTGGAAGGAGGTCAGATCTGGACAACATCTGCAGTGATTTCTCTGTCTCTGAATCAGACTTTTGCTCTGACTCCTCAATTTCAGCCAGAAAATACCTGAAATGGTACAAAAACACACAAACTCAAAGTGAAATCCAAAAATATGAATTTAACACTAAAACCTATAAAAACTTAATAAAAACTGAATAAAACATATTAAAAACCACATGAAACTAACACCAAAAAGCGTATAAAATATCCACTCATCAACACCCACACCTCACTCCTCTCTCAGCCGCCACCCTCTGACCCCATGCTCGCACACAAAGGAAAGAAAGGAAAAGAGAAAAGGGAGTGCTCAAGCAAGAAGAAGAAAAAAGGAGAGGGGAAGAAGGAGACAATGCTGGTGGTTGTCACTGCCACCGTCGTCGCTGTCGAGCATGAGCAGAAGAGAGGGAGCGTTGAGAGGTGCGATGAACAGAAAAAGAAGTCATCACCGTCACCGCAGCCAAAGGCTCCATCGTCGCTGCTGTGTGTGAAGAAGAGAGAGAGAGAGAGAGGCATCACTGTTGGAGCAAGATGCTCTTGCCGCCGTTGAGCTGCTCCGCCGCCGTTGAGCTGCTATGCCGCCATCACCAGAGTCTGCGGTGGAGAGGAGCGCAAATAGGAGATAGAATAAGGAGTTCTCTATCGCCGGGAACGACGTTGACGTCGTCAGAAGCCACCGCCACAGCTGTTGTTGCTTCATTCTTTCATTCCTCCTTAGATTACAATAAGTATTCATATTTTGTAATCCTAGCCGTTAGTGTTCTGTTATAGTTTGTTAAAAATTTTGAGGTGTTAAAGTCGTAGGGTTGATTTACCGTAATTTCATGCTACATTTGTGGCTGTTGCTGCTGCGGGGAGTCATTGGAACAGCTGGTACTGTTGCTGTTGTCGCATTTAGGTTATTGTAGTTGGTTATTGATGTAATGATTTTTCTTAAAACTTACTTTTATTCTAAGGAATTATTATCATCGATATTGATGTGAAAAATATATTTTTAGTGATTGTGTGAGTTTTATAAATTAATTGGACTGTTTTTATGATAAATGTGTAACACTCATTATTTTCGAAAAATTTAATTATGAATTAGTTATGTTTTATCTTATTAAATTGTGCTTTTTATTATAGAAAATTAATTGATTTATCATTAATTTTAAATTAGAGTATCTGTTTGAAAATAATTTATAAGTTGATAATTAACTAGTATTCTTAAAGATAATTTTGTTGGGTTAAATTTGGTTTTTAATTAAGATATTATCCCTTACCCCATTTTATGAACCCTAACCTTAATTTTGTCAAAACACACACACACACACACACACACAAACTCCCTCACTCCTACCACCCAGCTTCCGTCACCCTCCTTTACCCTCACACAGGTGAAAGAGAGAAGGAGATACAGAGAAAGGGAGAGTAAACCAGGAAGTGAGAAACAGAGAAGAAGAGGACAACGCCGACCAGGACTGTCGCTGCCATCACCATCACATCGCTGTCGCTGAGAGGAAAAGAGCCAAAATACGATAGTCGAGAGGAGAAGGAGGTTCTGTCCTACGCCTTGCCGTTTTGCCTTATCGCCAACGCCACCGTCGAGGAGCTAGCGAAGAGAGAAAGAAAACGTGCAGCCAAGGAGAGGAAGAGGGATGCTTTGTGACTATCGCGCTCCGCCATTACCGCCGCTGCTACTAACCTCGCCGCCACCTGTAACACCTTAATATTCAAATCCTTATGCTCGAGTCATAAGTCAATGATAATAAGGTGGTACGACTCTCAAGGTGGATTTATAGTGTATATATATAAATTGAATAAAATTATTAAACGAGAAGCTTGAAAAGGAGTAAAATAAAATCACAACTCGGAACCACTCACATATCGATAAAAGAAAGATAAAGCTCGTTCGGAAAGCGATATAAAGTAAAGTGTTAAGGAAGAACAAAATAAAGACTATATATATATATATAAAATCATAAGTAAATAGCCACTAGTCGTGACCTACGAAGTTTAGGCCAGCTAGGGTTATAGTAATAAAATTAGCTTGACAACAGTATTTTCCTATCTCTCCCAAAATATACATCAAGGCCTCTATAGGCAAGTTTCAAAAGAAATAAATACATACATATATGTTTTTTAAAATAAGTGTAGAGAGAATCTAAACAAAAGTAAAACAGAAGTCACAGCTCACTGCTGAGCACCAGAATCTGCATCTAAAAAAAAAAAAGAGATATACTGAATGAGAACGCCCGACCCATGGGTTCTCAGTACAGTAAAAATGCCAAATAGATGCTGCATAAAGCAACACGAACTCACTATTTCAATCCTAAACTCCATAGCTCATCATATCCATCTTAAATTATTTCTAATCCATAAATTGGAAACTATCATTAGGGGATTCTAATTATAACTCAATATTTCTCATACTTTCACAACTCTCCAACAGAATAGAAACTAGCCCTCAGCGTTAACTGATACCAATATGAGGGACCTCTTAGATAAGCAAACACAATCAATGCAGAGAAGGAATACGGATGTAAGTTCAAGTAAAGTAGATAGTATATAATCATGTAACATATTCAATTAAGCAAACTAATACAATTAGGCAAACCCGGACAAATCAAACATATGCAAATGATGTATGTCTGCCTTATTGCCGATAAGTCTCATCTGTCGGTTATCAAGCTAACTCAACATGTGCGGTAGCGAATCCTGGACAGTCCCTAAGCGTGCATCCCCAAGAGTCTATGCATATATATAATCATTCATCAATCAAATCTCATCTTATTAGGGGAGTCCAAGGAGTTTAAGTGCTCGGTCACAAATTGCGTCGAAGGATCAACAGAATCTCACATCTCAACCTGGAGCAAGTGGAGTCGACCTACTGCATCTACCGAAGAAAATCCAAAACTCAGATAATTTATCAAATCTCATATCAATCTCGACCGGGAGCAAGTGGGGGTGAACCACTGCATCTATCCCAGGAGGCTCAATCCAAACCTGGAGCAAGTGGATCAATGCAACTACATCTACCTAGGCAGGTATATCTCAATTAGAATCATTCTCATTATCAATTTTATTATCATTATCATTCTCAATTTCAACATCAATCTCATTTTAATTCATCCTCAATAATAATAAAACTCACTCATTATCATCCATTCATCATCACAGTCAGTCATCACATTCATCCTCATCATATATCAATTCATATTACATTCCTCTCTTTTCAATTCATCAACTCATCTCTGTAATTCTCGTTTCTAACTTCTCAATCCTTAATTACTCAGGCTCTACACTCTTATCGGGATTTAAAGAAGTTTAAAAGGCTAAAAGAATGGTTAAAAACGTTAAAATTTATGTTTTGAAAATTTGGGTGGTCATGCGTACGCGAGAAATTTGGGTAGTGGGGTTTGCTCGCATACACATGACTTGCATCACGTACGCATGAGCGGAATTTTGACGAACTCGCGTATGCAGCCCGTGTTCGCGTACGCATGGGTGTTGGACAAAGGCCAACTCCCGCGTTCACACGGCAGTGCTCGCGTACACATGCCATACCAAAACTTGAAAAAGCTGATATATTATAAAAACGAATTTTTCAACCCAAATTTCAAACCTTCAAATCTTTTTTCCACAAAATTTACTTTTTAACCATTCTTGAACCATTGGAAAGATCGATAAGTGAATTTTCATAAAATTCTAGTGTTGTAAAATTTCCAACTTTGAGGATCAAGATACGGCTTGCCAAAGTTGGCCGAAAATCAGTTTTAACTAAAAATAGCATTTACCAATTTTTCCAATTGTTCACAAGCCAAAACAGTTTTTAACACTACCAAATGACCCCAAACCAACTCAATTCACACATTCTCAATTTACCAAATTTAAACCTACTTCATTTACATATTTTAACTCAATTTTATCCATTCAACACCTCAAAACCTCATTTTCTACTATTCCATCAATCATTTCAATTTCCACACATTCAATACCAAATTTTCTATTTAAACTCATGCATCATCACAAAATTTAATCACTACTTACTATTCTTACTCTTTTCCGGCTCCGGCCAAAAATTCACGGCCTCTGGCCCAATATTCATCAATTCAATATGTTTATATATATATATATATATATATATATATATATATATAACTCATAAATACACAATTCACTATCCAACATCAATTCCAACAACACATCAACTATGCATAATTACACAATCCTCATCCAAATCATCAATTACAACAACATCTCAACTACACATATCAATTCCAACCAAATATCAATTCAAACCTAATCCTAGGGGTATCTAGCCTAGGGTTTCATACTACATTATACCGTATTTAAATAAAACTTAAATTATACCTCTTAAAAGTCAAAACTAAGCTCTTTACTTGTAAATCTCCACTCCAAGACTCACCAAAGCTTCTCAAGCTAATTGCAAGATTTCAATGTGTACCCAAAATCATCCAACACTCAAATATACACAATTTTATACATACATCAACCTAGGATTCATAAAATTTTATAAATCACAAAGATTTGAGGATCTCTTACCTTAACCCACAGAAATGGTTGATGTCACCAATATCTTATACTAGAGCACCCCTAAATAACCAAAACCACAAGATTTCATGAACTACAAAAATGGGTATGAGAACTCGAGATTCTTACCAATCTTTTTAGATAGAATTGTAGAAAATGAGAAGTGCTTCTCATGGCTGTAAACTGTGCGGCGATTAGAGCTCCGGAGAGAAAGTTATGGTGGATTTAGTGTTTATAGAGCTAGGGTTTTCTCTCTTCACCTCTCTTCTCTCATTTTAGCACAATTCATCAAATGGGGAGTATGTTGTTGCTGAAATAGCTTTTGTTAGGGTTTATATATGATGAGCTTGGGCCCAACTTGGGCCCAGTTCACATATATGGCCCGTTTGGCCCAACTTTAGGCCAAAACCTTTAAGATTAGCGTTTTAATCTATGTTTTAAACATTTTTACCTTCTCAAACATGAATTTTAACATTTTTCACTCATAATTAATTTTCTCAGCTGTAGTTCTAGGCAGATCTCAGCTGGGACTGCCGGTCAAATTTTCATTGTGCTTTTTTTTTACACAGAAAAATATGTTTTACGATTCGAAAAAATCCTCTGAGTACAAATATCATTTTTAAATTGTCAAATTTTGATTGCTAAATTTTCCAACCATTTTCACCCATATTTAATTAATTACTTATTTAATTAAGGTTTGACCGGGTTTTATATCCTACCCGCTTTATTTAAAATTTTGTCCTCAAAATTTAGTTATACGGATAACCCTTCATCATGTCGGCTTCTAACTCCCAAGTATGCTCCTCAATTCCTGATCGACTCCAAGCTACCTTAACCAATTGAACTTCTTTTCTATGAAGCTTTTTAATGCTCACATCATCAATACGAATTGAAATAACTTGAAAAGTCAGATTCTCTTTTAACTGAATTGATTCGAGCTCCAATACTTGAGTCACATCCGGAGTATACTTCCGTAGTTGTGAAACATAGAAGATGTCATGCAAGTTTGAAAGATTCGGTGGCAAAGCCACTTGGTACGCCACGGAACCAATCTTCTTCAAGATCTTAAATGGGCCTATGTATCGAGGATTTAACTTTGTCTTAATTGATCTTCCAATGTCCGTTGTGGCAGTAACTCTTAAGAATATATGTTCACCCTCTTCAAACTCTGATGTCTTTCTCTGCCGATTTGTATAACTCTTCTGACAATTTTGCGTAGCAAGGATTCTGGTTCTAATCTTCTTGATTTTCTCCGTCGTCTCCGTTATTAATTCAATACCTAAAACACTTGATTCTCTGGGTTCATACCAACACAAAGGTAATTGGCACTTATGTCCATACAATGCTTCATAAGGAGCCATCCCAATGCTCGCATGATAACTGTTGTTATAGGCAAACTCCACTAATAGCGTATACCTATCACAACATATGGGTTGATCCAACACACACGCTCTTAATATATCCTCTAAAGTCTGAATTGTTGTTTCTGATCGTCCATCCATTTGTGGATGATAAGCAGTACTCAAGCATAATCACATACCAAATGCCTTCTGAAAGGCTCCCCAAAATCTTGAAGTGAAACAGGGATTACGATCCGATACAATTGCAATCGGCACACCATGTAATCTCACAATCTCCTTAATATACATTCTCGCCAACTCATCTAAAGAATACGTCATCCGAACAGGTAGAAAATGAGCGGATTTAGTCAACCGATCCACAATCACCCAACCTGCTCGTGTCTTTGTTAAACAAGTTACAAAATTCATAGTGATGCCTTTCTATTTCCATTGTGGAACCTCTAAAGGTTGTAACATGCAAGATGGCTTCTGATATTCAATTTTCACCTTTTGACACGTCAAACACTTAGCTAGATATGCCGCCACGTCACTCTTCATTCTGGGACACTAAAACTTCCTCTTTAAATCGTGATACATGTTAGTAACTCCAGGATGAATTGAAAATCTACTTTTATGAGCTTTAGATAATATTTCATTTCGCAATTTTCCCACACTTGGTACGCAAATTCTCTCATTGTATCTTCAAATCCCTTATTTATCCCTCTTAATCTCTTCTTGTTTTCCTTGTTCCACAGTCTTTAACATTTTCTGTAACTCTTCACTCTCTTGTTGTGCTTTTTGAATATCAGTCCTGAAATCACTCGTGATTTGCAACTGGTTCAAACTTACACCTTTAGACACATCCTCCTCTTCTTTGAGCATCATCCATGCCACACTCAAAGACTTTCTACTCAAGGCATCTGCTACCACATTTGCCTTTTCGGGATGATAGTCCAAGTCAAAATCGTAGTCTTTCAATAACTCCAACCACTTCTTCTGCCTCATATTCATCCCCTTCTGATCAAAAACATATTTCAAACTCTTGTGGTCGGAGAAAACCCTAAACTATACCCCGTACAGATAGTGCCTCCATATTTTTAAAGCAAACACAAGAGCCGCTAGTTCCAAGTCATGCATTGGATAATTCACTTGATGAGGTCTCAGTTGCCGTATGGCATAAGCCACCACGTTTTGATGTTGCATCAACATGCAGCCTAAACCCTTAGGTGATGCATCGCAATAAACTTCAAATGGTTCATTCGGCTACGGTAGGATAAGTATTGATGCTGAAGTTAACCTCTCTTTCAAGGTTTGAAAACTCTCTTTGTACTCCAGCATCCACACAAATGGTATTTCTTTACGCGTCAACTTTGTCATCGGCAAGGAGATATGTGAGAATCCTTTAATAAATCTCCTATAGTAACCTGCCAAGCCTGAGAAACTTTTGATCTTAATTATGGTCGTCGACCTTTTTCACTCAGTTACCGCCTAAATCTTAGATGGATCCACTACAATCCCAACCTTACTTACCACATGACCTAAGAACTTTATTTTTCTTTTCCAAAATTCACACTTTGAAAGCTTCGCATACAATTTCCTCTCCTTCAAGATTTGCAACACAACTCTCAAGTACTCTTTATGCTCCTCTTCGGTTTTAGAATACACTAGTATGTCGTCTATGAATACCACCACAAATTTATCGAAAAAAAGGTCGAAACACCCTATTCATGTAGTCTATGAACACATCCGGGGCGTTCGTTAACCCAAAAGACATCACTGCGTACTCATAGTGACTATAGCATGTTCGGAACGCAGTCTTAAGGATGTTAGCTTCTTTCACCCTAATTTAATGGCAACCCAACCTTAGGTCGATCTTTGAAAACACGCTAGCTCCTTGCAACTGATCCATCAGATCATCAATCCGTGGTAAAGGATATTTGTTCTTTACTGTCACCTTATTCAAATGTTAGTAGTCAACACATAACCTCATACCTCCTGCTGCGTGAGCATTTTATACCCTTTTTCATAGCATTTTTAGAGTTTTTTTAGTTATATTTTATTAAGTTTTAGTATATTTTAGTGCAAAAATTCATATTTGGATGCTACTTTGAGTCTTATTTGTATGATTTTAGGTGAATTTTGGGCAAGTTTGGCAAGATCCTGTTTAGAGACGAAGAAAGAATAGCAGATGCTGTCAAATCCTGAACTCCGTGTATTCCAACAAGCATATCTTGAGATACAGAGGTCCAATTGGCACAATCTCAATAGCATTGGAAAGCTAACTTTCAGGGCTTTTCAACAATATATAATAGTTTATACTTTTTATTTTCTAGCATCACTACCCAAAACTGGCGTTGAAAGTCCACATCAAGAGTTCAACGCCCAAAGAGGAGCAAAGCCCAGCGTTGAACGCGCAAAGATGCCGTTCAACGCAAACCAGGGAGCAAAAAAACAGCACGCTCACCTCCCTAATGGCGTTCAACACCCAGAAATCCAAGTTGAATGCCAGGCATACGAAGCACAGAACCAAAGTGGGCCCAAAGTGGATTTTAGCACTCTATTGCTTATCTAGTCTTATCTTTGTAACTTTTAAATTTAAATTAACACTTTTTAGGGTTAGTATTAACTATTTTAAAGAGGAGATCACTTAAGTCTAGAGCATACAGATTCACAGACAGATCCTCTGAATATTATTTTGTTTTCTGTATAGTTATAAGCAACTAAACTTCCTAAGTTAAGGTTAGGAGCTCTGCTTATCTCTATGGATTAATATCATTACTATTCTATTTTAATATATGTTTGATTCAGTTCTAAGGTGTATTTTCGTTCTTCATCCAAATGAGACTGGGTATGTCCCATTTTCTACATGAGTTCCTATGATACTGGTGCACGAAATTGTGATTCACACTTTTCACAACTCCGCACAACTAACCAGCAAGTGCACTGGGTCGTCCAAGTAATACCTTACGTGAGTAAGGGTCGATCCCACAGAGATTGTTAGCTTGAAGCAATCTATGGTTACCTTGTAAATCTTAGTTAGGAGATTAATTATGATTATCAGTTTGAATTGCGAAAAATAAAAGAGCATGAAATAAATACTTGTTATGCAGTAATGGAGAATATGTTGGAGATTTGGAGATGCTTTGTCTTTTGAATCTCTGCTTTCCCCCTATCTTCTTCTTCACGCACGCAAGGTTCCTCCTATGGCAAGCTGTGTGTTGGTGGATCACCATTGTCAATGGCTACCATCCGTCCTCTCAGTGAAAATGGTCCAGGTGCGCTGTCACCACACGGCTAATCATCAGTCGGTTCTCACTCACCGTTGATCCTTTTGCGTCTGTCACTATGCCCAACCCTTGTGAGTTTGAAGCTCGTCACAGTCATTCAATCCCTGAATCCTACTCGGAATACCACAGACAAGGTTTTGACTTTCCGGATCCTCAAGAATGCTGCCAATGGATTCTAGGTTATACCACGAAGATTCTGATTAAGGAATTCAAGAGATACTCATTCAATCGAAGGTAGAACGGAGGTGGTTGTTAGGCACGCGTTCATAGATTGAGAATGGTGATGAGTGTCATGGATCATCACATTCATCATATTGAAGTGCGATCGAACATCTTAGATAGAAACAAGCGTGTTTGAATAGAAAACAGAAATAATTGCATTAATTCATCGAGACACAGCAGAGCTCCTCACCCCCAACAATGGAGTTTAGAGACTCATGCCATCAAAGAGTACAAAGTTCAGATCTAAAATGTCATGAGGTACAAAATAAATCTCTAAAAGTTGTTTAAATACTAAACTAGTAACCTAGGTTTACAGAAAATGAGTAAACTAAGATAGATAGTGCAGAAATCCACTTCTGGGGCCCACTTGGTGTGTGCTGGGGCTGAGACTTGAGCTTTACACGTGCCTAGGCTATTTCTAGAGTTAAACGCCAGGTTATAACCTGTTTCTGGCGTTTAACTCCAACTTGTAACCTATTTCTAGCGTTTAACGCCAGAATGCAACATGGAATTGTAATTGAACGCCAGTTTACGTCGTCTACTTTTCAACGCAATTAAGAGCGCTCCAATTGGAATCCTGTAGCTCCAAAAAATCCATTCCGAGTGCAGGGAGGTCAGAATCCAACAGCATCAGCAGTCCTTTTTTAGCTTGAATCAGATTTTTGCTCAGCTCCTTCAATTTCAGCCAGAAAATACCTGAAATTATAGAACAACACACAAACTCATAGTAAAGTTCAGAAATGTGATTTTTATTTAAAAACTAATAAAAATATAATAAAAAGTGACTAAAACATATTAAAAACTACCTAAAAACAATGCCAAAAAGCGTATAAATTATCCGCTCATCACAACACCAAACTTAAATTGTTGCTTGTCCCCAAGCAACTAAAAACAAAGTAGGATAAAAAGAAGAGAATATACAATAAATTCCAAAAACATCTATGAAGACCAGTCTTAATTAGATGAGCGGGGCTATTAGCTTTTTGCTTCTGAACAGTTTTGGCAGGATTTTATTCCTTTAGGGCCTCCTATCCACTGATGCTCAAAGCCTTGGATCATTTTTATTACCCATGCCTTTTGGTTTTAAGGGCTATTTGCTTTTTGCTCTTGCCTTTTGGTTTAAAGAGCTTTTGGCTTTTTCTGCTTGCTTTTTCTTTTTCTTGCTCTCTTTTTTTTCGCATTTTTTTTCTGCATGCTTTGTTCTTCATTGCTTTTTCTTACTTCAAGAATCATTTTTATGATTTTTCAGATTATCAAATAACATTTCTCCTTTTTCATCATTCTTTCAAGAGCCAACAATTTTAACATTCATAAACAACAAATTCAAAAGACATATGCACTGTTCAAGCATTCATTCAGAAAACAAAAAGTATTGCCACCACATCAAAATAATTAAACTATTTTAAAATTCGAAATTCATGTACTTCTTTTTCTTTTTCAGAAATCATTTTTCATTTAAGAAAGGTGATGGATTCATAGGACATTCATATCTTTAAGACATAGGCACTTAGATACTAGTGATCATGTAATAAGACCCAAACATAAATAAACATAAAGCATAGTAAACGAAAAACAGAGAAATAAGAACAAGGAGATTAAAGAACGGATCCACCTTAGTGAGGGTGGCGTCTTCCTCTTCTTGAAGAACCAATGGTGCTCTTGAGCTCCTCTATGTCTCTTCCTTGTCTTTGTTGCTCCTTCCTCATAGCTCTTTGATCTGCAGTCAAATGCTCTACCACTGAACTATGGACCCTTGAGATGAACCTCTCCATCTCTCATGATTCGGGAGTGGAAGAAACTGCCTTCCTTTTCCTCTTTCTAGAGGTTTCTCCGACCTTAGGTGCCATAAAAAATATATGGAAAAACAAAAAGCAACGCTTTTTTCCACACCAAACTTAAAAGGTTTGCTCGTCCTCAAGCAAACAAAGATAGAAGGGAGTAGACGGAAAAGTGGAGGAGAAGGAGGTGTGTGAATGGGTGGGTATGGGATGGGAATGGTTTGAATTGGAATGGTGAGGTAGGTGGGGATTCTGTGGGGTCCACAGATCCTGAGGGGTCAAAGACTTAGCATCCCTGCTCTATTGAGGCATGCAAAACGCCCTTAGTGTGCAATCCTGGCATTTAACGCCAGACTGCTGCTTATTTCTGGTGTTAAATGCCGCCTTTTCCCCTTTCTTGGCATTGAACACTAACTTAGTGCTTGTTTTTGGCGTTTAACGCCAGCTTGATGCTTCTTTTTAGCGTTAAACGCCAGTCTGATGCTTCTTACTGGCGTCTAAACGCCAGTAAGCTCTTCCTCCGGGGTAAGCTGTTTTTAATGCTGTTTTTCATTCTGTTTTTGATTTTTCAATAGTTTTTATGACTTCACATGATCATCAACCTAAAGAAAACATAAAATAGCAATGCAAACTAAATAGATATAGTTAAATAACATTGGGTTGCCTCCCAACAAGCGCTTCTTTATTGTCAATAGCTTGACAGTGAGCTCTCATGGAGCCTCACAGATAATCAGAGCAGGGTTGGGCCTCTCAACACCAAACTTAGAGTTTGGTTATGGCCTCCCAACACCAAACTTAGAGTTTGAATGTGGGGGTTTTGTTTGACTCTGTATTGAGAGAAGCTTTTCATGCTTCCTCTCCATGGTTACAGAAGGAGAACCTTGTGTCTTATAGTTTGCAATGTCTGCAAACCACAGAGCTTCCTGAATAGCAAACAATTACTCATCTGGAAAGGTTTCAGAGATCTCAGTAGGAGGGAGAGATGCTCCTGCTATTGGTTTTATCCGGGACAGGTGATCAGCTACTTGATTCTCTGTCCCTTTTCTGTCTCTTATTTCTATATCAAACTCTTGCAGAAGCAACACGCATCTTATGAGCCTGGGCTTTGAATCCTGCTTTGTGAGTAGATATTTAAGAGCATCATGGTCAGTGTACACAATCACTTTTGATCCTACTAAGTATGATCTAAACTTGTCGATAGCATAAACCACTGTAAGCAGCTCTTTTTCTGTGGTTGTGTAATTTTTCTGGGCATCATTTAAAATACGGCTAGCATAATAAATGACATGCAGAAGCTTGTTATGCCTCTGTCCCAATACTGCACCAATGGCATGGTCACTGGCATCACACATTAGTTCCAAAGGTAATGTCCAATCTGGTGTAGAAATAACTGGTGCTGTGACCAGCTTAGCTTTCAGGGTTTCAAACGCCTGCAGACACTCTGTGTCAAACACAAATGGCATGTCAGCAGCTAGCAGATTGCTCAGAGGTTTTGCAATTTTTAAAAAATCATTTATAAACCTCCTATAGAATCCTGCATGCCTTAACATTGGTGGGTGGTGGTAATTTTTCAATTACCTATACCTTAGCTTGATCCACCTCTATTCCCTTGCTCGAAATTTTATGCCCAAGGACAATTCCTTCAGTCACCATAAAGTGACATTTTTCCTAATTTAAAACCAGGTTAGTCTCTTGGCATCTTTTCAGAACAAGTGCTAGATGGTTAAGATAGGAGCTAAATGAGTCTCTAAATACTGAGAAGTCATCTATGAAGACTTCCAGAAATTTCTCTACCATATCAGAGAAGATAGAGAGTATGCACCTCTGAAAGGTTGCAGGTGCATTGCACAGACCAAAAGGCATTCTTCTGTATGCAAATACTCCAGATGGACATGTGAATGCTGTTTTCTCTTGGTCCTGAAGATCTACTGCAATTTGATTGTAACCTAAATAGCCATCCAAAAAGCAGTAGTATTCATGACCTGCTAGTCTTTCTAGCATATGGTCTATGAATGGTAAAGGGAAGGGATCCTTCCTGGTGGCTGTATTGAGCCTCCTGTAGTCAATACACATACGCCACCCTATAACTATTCTTGTAGGAACCAGTTCATTTTTTCATTATGAACCACTGTCATACCTCCTTTTTTAGGGACAACATGGACAGGACTCACCCAGGGGCTATCAGAAATAGGATAAATAATCCCAGCCTCTAGTAACTTAGTGACCTCTTTCTGCACCACCTCCTTCATGGCGGGATTTAGTCGCCTCTATGGTTGAACCACTGGCTTAGCATCATCCTCCAATAGGATCTTGTGCAAGCATCTGGCTGGGCTAATGCCCTTAAGATCACTTATGGACCACCCAAGAGCTGTCTTGTGTGTCCTTAGCACCTGAATTAGTGCTTTCTCTTCCTGTGGCTCTAAAGCAGAGCTTATGATTATAGGAAAAGTGTCACCTTCTCCTAGAAATTCATATTTCAGGGATGGTGGTAGTGGTTTGAGCTCGAGTTTAGGAGGTTTCTCCTCTTCCTGAGGAGTTTTTAGAGGTTCTTTTATTTCCTCTGGTTCCTCCAGATCAGGCTGAACATCTTTAAAAATGTCCTCTAGCTCTGATTCGAGACTCTCAGTCATATTGACCTCTTCCACCAGGGAGTCAATAATATCAACGCTCAGGCAGTCGTCTGATGTGTTTGGATGTTGCATAGCTTTGACAACATTCAACTTAAACTCATCCTCATTGACTCTCAGGGTTATCTCCCCTTTTTGGACGTCAATGAGGCTTTGTTCAGTTGCTAGGAATGGTCTTCCTAGAATGAGAGTTGCACTCTTGTGCTCCTCCATTTCCAGCACTACAAAGTCAGTAGGGAAGGCAAATGGCCCAACCTTGACAATCATGTCCTCAATTATGCCTGATGGGTATTTAATGGAGCCATCAGCAAGTTGAAGACAGATCCAGGTTGGTTTGACCTCTTCAGTCAAGCCAAGCTTTCTGATAGTGGATGCAGGGATTAGGTTGATGCTTGCCCCAAGATCACATAAAGTTGTCTTGGTGCAATTACCCTCTAATATGCATGGTATCATAAAGCTCCCGGGATCTTTAAGCTTTTCTAGGAAGCTTTTCAGAATGACTGCACTGCATTCTTCAGTGAGGAAAACTTTTTCAGTTTCTCTCCAATCCTTCTTATGACTCAAGATATCTTTCATGAACTTGGCATAAGAGGGGATTTGCTCAAGTGCCTCTACAAACAGAATCTTTATTTCAAGAGTCCTGAGATAGTCTGCAAAGCGGGCAAATTGCTTATCCTGCTCCTCTTGGCGGAGTTTTTGAGGATAAGGCATCTTGGCTTTGTATTCCTCAACCTTGGTTGCTGTAGGTTTATTTCCTACAGAAGTGGTTGGAGAAGCCTTTTTAGAGGGGTTGTTATCAGCACTTGTGTGTGTCTGATCCCTCACAGGCGTTTGAATGCCAGGGTTGGAAGCTTGATTGGTGTTGGACGCTAACTTCCTACCTGTTTCTGGCGTTTGAACGCCAGAACTGAGCTTCCATTGGGCGTTTGATGCCAGCTCCTTGCTTGTTTCTGGCGTTTGAATGCAAGAATTGTTCCTCTTTGGGCTCTTACTGTCCTCAGAGGGATTTTGGATAATATTTTACTCATCCTCTGTCAGTTGTTCTTTCCTTGGCTTTCTGTTGCTTTAAAGTGAGGTGTTTAATGTTTTTCCACTTCTTAATTGAACTGCCTGGCACTCATCTGTTATCTGCTTTGACAACTGTTGTTTTGTCTGATTCAATTGTGCCTCCATATTTTTATTAGCATTTTTAGTGTCTTGTAGCATCTCCTTGAGTTCCGCTAGCTGTTTTGTTAGAAAGCACAATTGTTGATTGAGTTCAGCAACTTGTTCTGGAGGACCAAGTTCAGTAGACACTGCTTTGGCTTCTTCTTTTATGGAGGACCCATTACTTATGTACAGATGCTGGTTTCAAGCAACTACATCAATAAGCTCTTGAGCCTCTTCAATAGTTTTTCTCATGTGTATGGATCCACCAGCTGAGTGGTCTAGGGACATCTGAGCTCCTTCTGTAAGCCCATAGTAGAAGATGTCTAATTGTACCCATTCTGAAAACATTTCAGAGGGGCATTTCCTTAGCATCCCTCTGTACCTTTCCCAGGTATTATAAAGGGATTCATCATCTTCTTGTTTAAATCTTTGGATGTCCAGCCTTAGCTGTGTCATCCTTTTTGGAGGGAAATATTGATTCAGGAATTTGTCTGATAATTGTTTCCATGTCCTTATGCTTGCTGTGGGTTGGTTATTTAACCACCTTTTTGCTTGATATTTTACAGCAAACGAAAATAGTAACAGCCTGTATACATCCTGATCTACCTCTTTGTCACGTACTGTGTCAGCAATTTGCAAGAATTGTGCCAGAAACTCAGTAGGTTCTTCCTGTGGAAGACCAGAATACTGGCAGTTTTGCTGCACCATGACAATGAGCTGAGAATTTAGCTCCAAACTGCCTGCTTTGATGGAGGGTATATAGATACTACTCCCATATGCAGCAGTAGTGGGATTACCATATGACCCCAGAGTCCTTCTGGACTATTCATTTCCACTTAGATCTATGATGGATAAAATAGAATTGATATGAATTGCAAAGAAAATATATTTTTAATTTTTTTTTGAAAACCGAAATTAAAATAAAATAAAATAAAATAAATGAAAATTGACTATAATTTCAAAAATTAGAAGAAAAATAAATAAAAGAAAATTGAAAACTAAATTAATTAATTAAAAAGATTTGAAAAAGATGTGGGTGAGGATTTTCGAAAAAAATGAAGAGAGAGAAATTGGTTAGGAAGTTTTGAAAAAGATATGTCTTAAAATTAAAGATACTTGTAATAAAATAAAATAAAATAAAATAAAATAAAAGATATGAAAAAGATTTGATTTTAAGATTTGAGATTAGAAAAGATAAGATAAGCTAGGTAAGAGAAGATAAGAAATTTAAATTAAAAAGTTTTAAAATTTAAATTTTAAATTTGAAAATTAAATTTTGAAATTTGAAATTTGAAATTTAAAATTTGAAATTTGAAATTTGAATTTTTAAATTTTGAATTTTGAATTTTCGAAAAAGTCAACAATATAAGATAAGGATTTGAAAAAGATTTAAATTTTGAAAAGATTTGATTTTTAAATTTGAAAATTAAATTTTGAATTTTAAATTTTGAAATTTGATCTTTGAAATTTGAATTTTAAAATTTGAATTTTGAATTTTGGAAGTTAAAATTTGAAATTTGAAATAAGATAAGATAAGTTTTTGAAAAAGATATGATTTTTTTTGAAAAAGATTTGAATTTTGAAAAAATTTGATTTTTAAAATAAAAATCTGAATTTTTAAAGGTGATTTTCGAAAAATCAATTAAAATAAAAGAAAAAGATATTTTTGAATTCAATGAGGAAAGAGAAAAACAATAAAAAGATACAGAACTTAAAATTTTTAGATCTAATGCTCCTTATTTTCGAAAATTTTGAGGAGAAACACCAAGGAACACCAAACATAAAAATTTTAAGATCAAAAAACAAGAAAGACTCAAGAACACCTTGAAGATTCACAAGAATACGAAGAACAGAAATTCAAAGACTCAAAGGACTCAAGAACATAAAAAAAAAGAACACCAAACTTAAAATTTTTATAAAATTAAAGTAAAATTTTCAAAAACTAAAGAAAAATTAACAAGAGAACACCAAACTTAAAGTTTGGCACAAGATTTAATAAAAAAAATTATTTTTAAAAAAGTTTTAAAAAGAAGATAGCCAATTACCAATTGAGCTATAAATTTAACGTGTTTTAATAAGATATTTGATGTATAAAATGTTTTATTTTTATTTTTTATTTTTTTGATACTAATAATTCGAAAATGCACAAGAAAAACAAAAAAAATCACAAAATAAGAAAAACTAAAGATCAAACAAGGAAAATAAACAAGAACAGCTTGAAGATTAAGAAAGAACAATGAACACAAATTCGAAAATTTAAAAGAAAATAAAAATATGCAATTGACACCAAACTTAAAATATGAAACTAAACTCAAACAGAAAAACTTAATTATCATTTTATAAAATTTTCAAAAAATTTAAAAAGAGAAAATAAGGATTTAAAAAAAATTTCAACCAAAAATAATAATAGCAGACTCTAAACCAAAAAGAAAATTTTTTCCTAATCTAAGCAACAAAATAAACCGTCAGTTGTCCAAACTCGAACAATCCCCGGCAACGGCGCCAAAAACTTGGTGCACGAAATTGTGATTCACACTTTTCACAACTCCGCACAACTAACCAGCAAGTGCACTGGGTCGTCCAAGTAATACCTTACGTGAGTAAGGGTTGATCCAACGGAGATTGTTGGCTTGAAGCAATCTATGGTTACCTTGTAAATCTTAGTCAGGAGATTAATTATGATTATCAGTTTGAATTGCGAAAAATAAAAGAGCATGAAATAAATACTTGTTATGCAGTAATGGAGAATATGTTGGAGTTTTGGAGATGCTTTGTCTTCTGAATCTCTGCTTTTCCCCTGTCCCCTTCTTCACACACGCAAGGTTCCTCCTATGGTAAGCTGTGTGTTGATGGATCACCATTTTCAATGGCTACCATCCGTTCTCTCAGTGAAAATGGTCCAGGTGCGCTGTCACCACACGGCTAATCATCTGTCGGTTCTCACTCATGCTGGAATAGGATCCATTGATCCTTTTGCGTTTGTCACTACGCCCAACCCTTGTGAGTTTGAAGCTCATCATAGTCATTCAATCCCTGAATCCTACTCGGAATACCACAGACAAGGTTTAGACTTTCCGGATTCTCAAGAATGCTGCCAATAGATTCTAGGTTATACCACGAAGATTCTGATTAAGGAATCTAAGAGATACTCATTCAATCGAAGGTAGAACGGAGGTGGTTGTCAGGCACGCGTTCATAGCTTGAGAATGGTGATGAGTGTCACGGATCATCACATTCATCATATTGAAGTGCGATTGAACATCTTAGATAGAAACAAGCGTGTTTGAATAGAAAACAGAAATAATTGCATTAATTCATCGAGACACAGCAGAGCTCCTCACCCCCAACAATGGAGTTTAGAGACTCATGCCATCAAAGAGTACAAAGTTCAGATCTAAAATATCATGAGGTACAAAATAAATCTCTAAAAGTTGTTTAAATAATAAACTAGTAACCTAGGTTTACAAAAAATGAGTAAACTAAGATAGATAGTGCAGAAATCCACTTCTGGGGCCCACTTGGTGTGTTCTGGGGCTGAGACTTGAGCTTTACACGTGCCTAGGCTATTTCTAGAGTTAAACGCCAGGTTATAACCTGTGTCTGGCATTTAACTCCAACTTGTAACCTGTTTCTAGCGTTTAACGCCAGAATGCAACATGGAACTGGCGTTGAACGCCAGTTTACGTCATCTATCCTTGAGCAAAGTATGAACTATTATATATTTCTGGAAAGCCCTGGATGTCTGCTTTCCAACGCAATTAAGAGTACACCAATTGGAATTCTGTAGCTGCAAAAAATCCATTCCGAGTGCAGGGAGGTCAGATTTTTGCTCAGCTCCCTCAATTTCAGCCAGAAAATACCTGAAATTACAGAAAAACACACAAACTGATAGTAAAGTCCAGAAATGTAATTTTTATTTAAAAACTAATAAAAATATAATAAAAAGTGACTAAAACATATTAAAAACTACCTAAAAACAATGCCACAAAGCGTATAAATTATCCGCTCATCAGATACTCGGAAAAGGTCACTTAATTAGATATGTGACATATAATCAGGTTAGCTTTGGGGTAATTGAGGTTTCTGTGGTGCTAAACTAGTTTTCTGAACTTCACCCCCTGATCCGAAAGATCCGACCTTGTCTGTCGCGTTTTGAGTAGGATTGGAGGATATTAATTTGCTAAGGAAATAAGTTTTAATAACTTACAGTTTGCTATATAATGAATCATTCATTGTTAAAATAGTTGGTAAGAAATATTAATCCGGAAAGGTAAATATCTCCAAGACCTTAACTATTTCTCATTATTGTTTCTACATCAATTCTTTACTGCTTTCTTTATTATCTTGTATTATGCGAATTCAACATCAACAACCTTTTCTCTATTTGCCTGACTAAGTTCTATAGGATAACCATTGCTTGTTTGATCGACCCTTACTCACCTGAGGGATTACTTGGACGACTCGTGCACTTGCCGGTGAAGTAGTGTGAGTTTAAATTTCGCGCACTACCTCCGTCCTTCTTTCTCACCAATAACACAGGCACTCCTTATGGAGAAATACTTGGTCGAATGAAGTTTTTTTTCTATTAACTCTTCCAAATGCTTCTTTAACTCTACAAACACCACTGGTGCCATTTGATAAGGTGCAATTGACACCGATCCAGCTCCCGGCACTAAGCCTATAGCGAATTCAATCTCTCTCTGAGGTGGAAACTCGAGTATATCTTCGAGGAAAACTTAGGGAAATTCTCACACAATCGGTATTCGATCTAAGTCTTACTCATCCCCTAATGAATTTGCAGCCAAAAGGATAAATCCTTGGCACTCTACTCCACTACAATTCACCCTTACCACATTTAAGTGATAACATTGTGCCACTGCCAGTCCTTCTGTTTTCCCAGACATAAACCGGATAGAACGCTCAAAATAATTCAACAACACCCGATTCATTGATAACCAATCCAAACCCAATATCAAATCTAACTCAATCATTGGTAAACAGATAAAATCATGAACAAATTCTCAGTTTTCCACCCTAAAAGGAATTTCTTGACATCCTAGTCTAGTCACTACAGTTTTTGAAGCAGGGGTATGCACATGTAAATCAAATGACAATGTCGACACCTTTAACCCAAATTTTGAAGTTTTATCAAAATCTATGAATGAATGAGATGCTCCAGAATCATATAATACAGTTAACACTTTACCACCAATTTCGCATTTAACCTTGATCAAAGTATCTGACTTAGCAGCATCATCTGCCATTATAGCAACACGCGGCCTTGTTGTTGGTCTCTCCCGACATTATGGTTGGCTTTCTCCGGACAGTTCCAAGACATCTGACCAGCTCCTCCACGACTATAACAAAGTCCCAATCCAGCTTTACATGGAGTGTTCAGGTGATAACTTCCACACCTCAAGCAAGTCAAATAATTCTGAGGTTGTCACCCGTATCTCCTTCCTTAATGTTTGTTGTTGTTGTTCCCTTGGAAAGTACTCGCATTCACATTCTTCCTAGAATAATCCTCCACCACATGACTCTTATTCACCAACTCTGTAAAACTCTTAACCTCAAGAGGTGCCACAGCTTACATGATATCGTTCCCCAAGCCATCCTGGTACTTCATACATTTTCACTCGTCATATCCTTTAGGAGCACCCTGACAAACCCTTGAGAAATGGCACAGCTCCTCAAACTTGCTTGTATAAGCAGCCACAGTCATAGTTTTTTGCCTCAATTAAAGTAGCTCCAACTCCTTAGCTTGTCTCCCAGAATTCGGGAAGTAATTCTTGTAGAATTCTTCTCTGAAAACATCCTAGGTGATTGATGAACCACTATTTCGTGGTACATTTTGTACTTAATTGAGTGAATTTTATCCACTAAACTCACATTTATTCATATAATTCGCATGTTTTACATTTTCATTCCTAATACTGTGCTATGATTGAAAACATGCTTCTTTAACCTTAAAATTGTTAATTATTAATCCTCTCTCATTACCATTCGATGTTGTGATCTGTGCGTTAAGTGTTTTCAGGCTTTATGGGGGCAGGAATGGCTTAGAGGATAGAAAGGAAGCTTGCAAAAATGGAAGAAACACAAGAAATAAAGGAGACAACCAGCAAGGATCGATGCGTGCACATACCTGACGCGTACGCGTGAATTGAAGTTTTTCACGACGACGCGTGCGCGTACCTGATGCGTACGCGTGACCAGGATTTTTGTCAATCGACGCGTACGCGTGACTGACGCGTACTCGTGACATGCGCTACCTGCAGAAATTACAGAAGATGCCGGGGGCGATTTTGGGCCGAGTTTGGACCCAGTTTTTGGCCCAGAAACACAGCCTAAAGCCAGGGGACAAGCAAAGACTTAGGGGGAAAAATACATTCATTCATCAATTCACAAAATTTTAGGTTTTAGATGTAGTTTCTAGAGAGAGAGGTTCTCTCCTCTCTCTAGGTTTTAGGATTTCTCTTAGTTTTAGGTTTATTTTTCTCAATTCCAGGTTCAATGTTCCTTTAATTTAGTTTCTCTTCTACTTTTATTTATTCTATCATTCTAGTTTATTTATTTTCTCAATTTGGTTTATGAATTCCATGTTAGATTTGATTTCTTTATTTAATTCAATTTGAGGTATTTCATATTTATGATTTTAATTTAGCTTTTTACATTCTTAGCTTTGGTTGAGTAATTGGAGACGCTTGAGTTATCAAACTCCCTTGTTGAATGATAATCGGAATTTGCTGGTTGGTTTGGATCTCTCTAAAGCTAGTCTTTCCTTAGGAGTTGACTAGGACTTGAGGAATCAAATTGATTAGTCCACTTGACTTTCCTTTATTTAGTAAGGGTTAACTAAGTGGGAGCAACGAACAATTCTCATCACAATTGATAAGGATAACTAGGATAGGACGTCTAGTTTTCATACCTTGCCAAGAGTTTTTCTTAATTATTAATTTACTTTCTTGCAATTTACTTTTCTTATTCCTTATTCAAAAACCCCAAAAAGATAATCTTCCATAACCAATAATAAATTCCACCTCCCTGCAATTCCTTGAGAGACGACCCGAGGTTTAAATACTTCTGTTTATATTTTTATTGGGTTTGCTTTAGTGACAAACAAGTTTTTGTATGAAAGGATTATTTTTTGGTTTAGAAACTATACTTACAACAAGGTTTCAATTGTGAAATTCTTTACTGACAGAAAATCTGTTCGTCAAAATGGCGCCGTTGCCGGGGAATTGCAAACGTGTGCCTTATTATTGGTTATTATAAATATTTGCTTTTTGCTTGTTTGCTAGTTTTTGTTAGTTTAGGAATTAGTTGCTTATTTTTTTTACTAGTTTTTGTTTTTATTTTCTTTGCTACTATGAATTCTCACCCCTTCGGCTATGAGTTTAGTTCAAATTATGTTGCAGGGAATGGACGCTATAATGAGAACATGCATCAAGGTCGGAATAATCAAAGATGGGAGGAGCCATGAGGATTTGATCAACCCTTTCGGCAAAAACCTTCTCCAAGGTGCCATGGGCAACGGCCATTCTACGCTGCATCCAATGACAATAGCTATGGTGGACCCTTTCGTGACAACCAACCTCCACCAAATTACTATGGTCAAGAGCCATTCCAGGGTGCGTACCAAGAGGATGGATATGGTGGACCCCCTTGTAGTTATCAACAAGCCCCACCATATGCCTATGAACCATCTCCTCAACATTATTTTGAACCACCATCCTCACAAGCCCCTTCCCACCAGACACCCCCATATGACTCTAATCCTTACCCACCATACCAAGAGCCTTATAAGCCATACTTCGAACCACCACCTCAATATACACCACCTCCGTATCCTTATCAAGAAGAACCACCTCCGTATTATGAGCCTTTCCTCCCAACAAATGAACCCTCCTATCCACCCCAACCTCCATTAGATAACAACACTCTTAGTGTTATTCACCAAGGTCAAAAGACCATGGAGAACACACTTAACTCTACCTTAAACGGTCTGACCTTTGCTTTACAAGCTCTCGCCTCACAGATTGGATCATTGAATACCCCCAACAATCAACCCTCAAGCTCTAGTGCACTTCCTTTTCAACCACATAATGATCTTTCCATCCCATCACCACCCTCCTTGGAAGAGCATCCACATCCATCAATCCAAGAGCAGCATGATCCCAATTATGCTACTGACCCGGAACAAGAGAGAAGGGATCGGTTTCGCGAATTCATACTTCACAAGAAGCTAGAGGAGGCCCTAAAGGTGGAGGTAGGAGAGAACCTTGAAGGAAGTTGTCAAGAGGTGGAAGTTAACAAGGAGGAGCTGGATTTTGTACTAGAGCAAGTGGAGAAAGCTGAAATTATAGAAGAAAAGGAAGTGGTTGAAGACTTGGGAGAGGTTGATCAAGAGATGGAGATTAAAGAAGAAGAGGCACAACCTCCCATACCCTTGGTGAGTAATGAAGAAGAGATTGAATTGGAAAAAACCTACTAAGAGGAAGAGGTTAAAATTGAAGAAGTTTGCAAAGAGGTGGAAGTTGTCAAGGAAGAGCTCAAGGGAATGGAGCTGGAAATCACCTTGCCAAAGTTGTTGGATACCTCTCCCCCAAAGCCATCACCATCCATTCCTTCATTCAAGTGGGTAAATATTTCATCTCTAAGCTTAATTTGCCCACTTGAATATGCTTTTCTTGAGACGGATGGGCAACTTAGAGCTCTTTGTGGCTATAAGAGTAAGAGAGAGATGGTTAGTGGTAAGAATTGTCATGCAAGGTTCAATATGGTTGCATGCTCCAAATTGAAGTACAAGGGTTGGTATAATTCTCAATTGAATGGGTCTAGGAAGCTGTTTGGATGTCTCAGTGAGAATTCCAATTGCTCACCACCCAAGTGAAAAAATGATGATCAGCAAGAAGACGGGTGCAAAAGTAAGGTTTGGGCCCCCGAATCTATTCTAGCAATCAACACTCTTGGGGCCTTGTCACTTGCTTTAACTTGCTTGAAGGCTTTATGCAACTAGTGTGGGACCCCGGAGGCTATTGGAATTACAAATATTGGTAGAGATTCCTGGATAAGTTCAAGCACAAGCCACCATGGTAGGGAGCTCACCAAATGTCCAACTTAAGGACTCTAACTAAAAGTGCTAGATGGGAGACAACCCACCATGGTATGATCGTTCTTTTTCAGTCTTAGTTTTATTTTGTTTTGTTTTATTCTTAGTTTTATTTTATTCTATTTTTCTTAGTGTTCATTCATAATGTCGGCATCAGCATCTGTATTTTGCATTCTGCATACAGCATAAAAAAATGGTGGATCGACGCGCACGCGTCGTTTGTGTGTGTAACTGAACAGAGAGTTGCGCGAGAGACGCCCGGGAGGGGTGCGTGGCGCACAAGCCACGCCACGCATACGCGTACCTCACGCGTATGCATCCCCTGCAAAAAAGTTCAACCCACACGTAAGTGTCAGCAACGCGTACGCGTGGGAATGAAAAACGGCGTAAAGAGCACATTGAACAGAGAGTTGTGTGGCCATGGTGCTGGAGTTGGGCCAGAAGGCACACGTATGCGTAACCGACGCGCACGCGTCAGTTTGCACTTTTGGCCACCCATGCGTACGCGTGAGCGATGCTTACGCGTCGCATGGCTGTCTCTATTTTCACGCGTGCGCGTGATGCCTGCACGCGCGTCACGTTCCGTTTTTCATTCCTTTCTCCTTTCTTCTCTCTTTTCTCTCTCTTTCTTCCTCCCTTCTTACTTTCTTCTTCTTCGTCTCTTTAACTTCTCATCCTTCTTCACTTTCATTCTATTTTACTTAATTTATTTGCATAATTTCATTCATTGTATTTTAATTTTGTGCATATTTTTATTTTTTTTCTAAATTTATTATTTTTCCATTGGTGTTAAATTTTCTTATTCAACTGTTGCATCTTTTCTTGCATTATCCTGGTGCTTCATGACTTGTTCTGTTCCGATTGGGTAATATTATTTAAGTCAATGCTAATCTTTTATGATAGTTGTACTCTTTTTTGCATTGACATGAATTTTATTGATGTGCCATTTGCTTCTACTGTTTTCTCACTTGCATGTTGTAGCTACCATGTAATTGAGACCCTCATTATTTGGCATTAACCCACCCATACTTTATTTGTTTTCTTATCTTTATTTTTGGGTTACTTTTCTTATTTTTCCTCTTCTTTCAGGATGGCCACCAAGAAGGGAAAGGAAAAGCTTCTCAATGGGACGATAGACAAGTCCATCTGCACAATCTTTGGAGAAAAGCATCAGTTGTAGCATCCCGTCCACTTGCACATCTCAGCATGCACCAAGGACGGTGCAATCTTTAAGTGTGGGGAGGTCGATACCGACTTTCATGGGTTAGTTACTTCCTTTTTCAAATACCAATGGTTAATTTGTTAGTTGTTGCATTTGCATGTTTGATTGCATGTGTGTTTGATTTTATGCATATTCTACCACTACTTGATTAAAGTAATGAGTTTCTTTTTAAGACCCTTTTTATAGTATTTCATAATTCAAATTAAAACTTTTTTTGTTGAACTTGTTTGAAGACTGTGAATTAGAACATGAATTATATCTAAGAACACACAAACTTGTGAGATTTGAGCTTAATTACATGGTTATATTATTTAACCATAATATTTTATTCCTGTATGTCCTCTTCTCTATGATTGCAATCTATATTTTGTTCCATTCTATATGTCCATTGTTTAGTGTATTTACATGCTTCCATATGATTGAGGCCATTATTTTTTATTAGCTCACTCATCCCAAATAGCCTACCCTTTCAATCACCTTTGTTAGCCACCTTGAGCCTTTTAATCCCCATTTGTTCTATATTTTATCACATCACTAGCCTTAAGCGGAAAAATAATTAAATACCTGATTTGAATCTTTGGTTAGCTTAAGATAGAGATTGTGTATCAATTAAGTGTGGGAAACTGTGGGAACTTGGGTTGATGAAAGTGTGCTGTGTTCTATTGACAAAAGTATTGAGAATTTTGGTGCATACTCATGTGAGACCAGAAAATTAAAAAATCATGTGCATTGATATAATATGTTTACTTTTATATTCTTAATAAAAAAAGAAAGAAAAGAAAAGAAAAGAAAAGAAAAAATTCAAATAAATAAATAAATAAGTAATTAAATAAGGGAAAAAAATTATCCCAATGCTAAGTTTAATAAAAGATCAATGCATATGTGATAAAATTAAAGAAATATTTGGTACATGAGTATGTGATGCAAAAGTGGGAATTATGGGTAGCTAGGCATGACTTTAGAATTACATAGAGTGTGTGTGTGTGTTAGGTGAAAGTTTAGGTTAATCAAAGATTCATATTATAGCTCACTTGGCCATACATATATCCTCACCCTTACCTTAGCCCCATTACAACCTTGAAAAGACCTCATCATGTTTGCATTGGTATACTAAATTTTTATTGATTGGTTAGATGAAGAACAAAGGTTAGGAAGCATGACTAGAGAAGAGTAGAGTGAATTAACCCTAGACACTTGAGCGATTAAAGTGCATATACACTACCAGTGAAGGTTCAATGCTTGATTCTATGTTCCTTGCTTTTATAAACTATCATCTTACAAGTTTACTTGTCTTTTATTGTATGATTTGAATTAGTGGAATCTGGTTTATTCTTGTCTTGAAGAGCTTATTTACTTGTGACCAAGTAGACAAAATCATCTTAGCATATAGTTGCATTCATATAGATTGCATCTCATGAGTCTTACTTTTCCCCATTCATTCTTTATATCTCCTTGAGCTTAGCATGAGGACATGCTAATGTTTAAGTGTGGGGAGATTTGATGCACCACTATTTCGTGGTACATTTTGTACTAAATTGAGTGGATTTTATCCACTAAACTCATACTTATTCATATAATTCACATGTTTTACATTTTCCTTCCTAATTCTTTGCTCTGATTGAAAACATGCTTCTCTGACCATAAAAATGTTAATTATTAATCCTCTCTCATTACCATTCGATGTCGTGATCTATGCGTTAAGTGTTTTCAGGCTTTATGGGGTAGGAACGGCTAAGAGGATAGAAAGGAAGCTTGCAAAAATGGAAGGAACACAAGAAATAAAGGAGACAACCAGCGAGGATCGATGCATGCGCGTACCTGACGCATACGCGTGAATTGGAGTTTTTCACGGCGACGCGTGCACGTACCTGAGCGTACGCGTGACCAGGATTTTTGTCAATCGACGCGTACGCGTGACTGACGCGTACGCGTGACATGCGCTATCTGCAGAAATTGCAAAAAATACTGGGGGCGATTTTGGGGCGAGTTTGGACCCAGTTTTCGGCCCAGAAATGCAGACTAAAGCCAGGGTGCAAGCAGAGACTCAGGGGAAAAAATACATTCATTCATCAATTCAAAAAATTTTAGGTTTTAGATGTAGTTTCTAGAGAGAGAGGTTCTCTCCTCTCTTTAGGTTTTAGGATTTCTCTTAGTTTTAGGTTTATTTTTTCTCAATTCCAGGTTCAATGTTCCTTTAATTTAGTTTCTCTTCTACTTTTATTTATTCTATCATTCTAGTTTATTTATTTTCCCAATTTGGTTTATGAATTCCATGTTAGATTTGATTTCTTTATTTAATGCAATTTGAAGTATTTCATATTTATGATTTTAATTTAGCTTTTTACATTTTTAGCTTTGGTTGAGTAATTGGAGACGCTTGAGTTATCAAACTCCCTTGTTGAATGATAATCAGAATTTGCTGGTTGGTTTGGATCCCTCTAAAGCTAGTCTGTCCTTAGGAGTTAACTTGGACTTGAGGAATCAAATTGGTTAGTCCACTTGACTTTCTTTTATTTAGTAAGGGTTAACTAAGTGGGAACAACAAAAAATTCTCATCACAATTGATAAGGATAACTAGGATAGGACGTCCAATTTTCATACCTTGCCAAGAGTTTTTCTTAATTATTAATTTACTTTCTTGCAATTTACTTTTCTTGTTCCTTATTCAAAAACCCTAAAAAGATAATCTTCCATAACCAATAATAAATTACACCTCCCTGCAATTCCTTGAGAGACGACCCGAGTTTAAATACTTCGGTTTATATTTTTATTGGGTTTGCTTTAGTGACAAACAAGTTTTTGTATGAAAGAATTCTTTGTTGGTTTAGAAACTATACTTACAAAGAGGTTTCAATTGTGAAATTCTTTACTGACAGAAAATCCGTTCGTCAGTGATTGTATCATTCCCATTTCTTTGTTGTAGATGATGGTATGCTCCTTGCCACTAGTGTAGTGCTTTTCCAGCTAGCTGATAAGTAGCAAGCTCCATGATAAACCACAATTTTATGGTTTATCTTGTATTAAATTTGGTGGATTTTATCAACTTTTCCCACATTTATTCACTAAAATAGCATGGTTTTTTAAATTCTCCCTAAATTGTGCTTAAGAGTAAAAACATGCTTTTTAGGCCTTAAAATTGTTAAATTTAGTTCACTTTAATTCCATTTGATGCATTGATATGTTTGTTGAGTGATTCCAGGTTTATAAGGCAAGGATTGGATTAAAGAAGTAAAGAAAAAGCATGCAAAATGAAGAATTCATGAAGAAATCAGCATTTGGAAATCTTCCATGTGACGTGTACGCATCACCTGGAAAATTGCAATATGGCGTGTATGCGTGACCCACGCGTACATGTGACAAGCAGTACGTGATCAACTTAATGAATGGGGCGATTTCTGGACTTGCTGAAGCCCAATCCAACTCATTTCTGAAGCTATTAAAGGCCAAATTCAAGAAGGAACAGAGAGAGCAGTTAGGATAGTTTAGTAACATGCTTTTGGTCATATTCTACAAAGAGAAGCTCTCTTTTCTCTCTAGAATTAGGGTAGATTAGATTAAATTCCTCTTAGGTTTAGATTTTAATTGTTGCTTTGGTTTAGTTTTCTTTTAATTTATTGTTCTTACATCTTTATTTACCATTTTCTTTATTTTTTTGCTCTTATGTTCATGAACTCCTTGTTAATTCTAGTTTCCATTAATGCAATTTATGTTTTCATGTTTATCAATGTTTAATTAAATTGTTATTATTATTTCCTTGCATTGGATAGTTGTAGATTTGCTATTTCTTCTTGATTTTCTATGCTTTTATTTTGTGCCTTCTAAGTAATTGATAAAATGCTTGGAAGGGTTTTAGAGTAGATTTTTGTATTCTTGGCTTGGATTGAATGATTGGAAACTCTTGAATTGTCAAATTCTTTTATTGATTGGTGATTGAGGATTCCTAGCTGGCTGAATTCCACTAAAGCTAATCTTTGATTAGGACTTATGGATTAAAGTCAATTTTGCTTACTTGACTTTCCTTCAATTGTTAGAGATTGACTAAGTGAGAGCAAAAGACAATTACCATCACAATTGAGGATGATAATGAGGATAGAAATTCCAATTCTCACTCCTTGTCAAGATCTTTCTTAGTTGTTAGTTATCTTTTTGTTATTTACAATTCTTGTCCCTTATTAAAAAACCCCAAAAATACTTTCCCAAAACCAATAATATGCACACTTCCTTGCAATTTCTTGAGAGACGACCCGAGATTTAAATACTCTTGGTTTTTATTAGTTTGCATCGTGACAAACAAAATTAAACTTTGATTGAGCGTTGTTTGTTCGGTTTGGATCTATACTTTGATGAGAATATTTTTGTGAAAATTCCTAACCGACGATTTTTCTCCGTCAAGTTTTTGGCACCGTTATCGAGGACTTGCATATGTGCGCTTGTTATTGGTTATTGTATATATATTAATATTGTGAATAGTTGCTGTAGTTTCTTTGGTAGTTCTTGCTAGTTGTAGGACTTTGCTTCTCTTTGTTTCTTATTAGTTTTTTGTCTTTATTTTCTCTTGCTACTATGAATTCTCACCACTTTGGCTATGAGTTTGGTTCTGACTGTGTTGTAAGAAATGGGAATTACAATGAGAACATGCATCAAAGATGGAACAATCAAAGGTAGGAGGAGCCTCAAGCATATGATCAACCTTTATGGCAACAACCTTCTCCAATGTACTATGAGCAAGAACCAATCCATAATGCATACCAATCCAACGGTTATGGTGGACCTCCTTGTAATTATCAATCACAACCGCCATATGACTATGAACCTCCTCCTCAAATTTATTTTCAACCACCATACTTACAAGCCTCATTTTACTAAACACCTCCATATGACCCTAACTCATATCTATCATACCAACAACCTTATGAGCCATATGAATCATACATAGAACCACAACAACTCCAACATAATTACTCCTAAGAACCACCACTCTCATATACAACACCTCAATATTCTCACCAAGATGAACCACTTTCCTATTATGAACCCTTTCTCCCAAACAATGAACCCTCCTATCCACCTTAAACACTCATGAATGACACTCTCATTTCATATATCCAAGAGCAAAGGAAATTGTGCCTTTTTGTAAAAATAAAATTTTGGTGAACTTTGACGGATCATAACATGAGCCTTAATTTTCAAAATTTGTTGAAAATTATTTTAAATTAAAGTTCATTGAAAAATCTTTAAGTGGATATAAAGTTTGTAGGAAATAGAATTTTGTAAAGGAAGTTATGAGCATTCAAAGTTTGGTGTTGAAATCTGAATTCTGTGAATGCTACAGAATTTTTGATTTCTGGTTTGTGTGCGTACGCACACCCCTGTGAGTTTTTTAACCTGTGCGCACACACAGCCTTGTGCGTACGCACACACAGGGAAAGGCTTACTGACGGGAGCGCTAGCACGCCCTGTTCGCACACACAACCAATGAAGTTTGGCAAGCTGTGCGCATGCACACATTGGAAGGTGCATTCTGTTGAGGGCGTTCACACACCTTGTGCGAGCGAACAGAATTGGAAAATTTTACACTTGTGCGTATGCACACCTCTATACGTACGCACACATTTGAAAATCCTCCTGGGTGTGCGCATGCACAACCCTGTGCGTACGCACATGCCCTATTTTTCAACTAAATTCTTGTTTTTAACTGTTTCACCTTCCCAATAAGCTTGTAACCTTCTGTGACACCTATTTAAGACTCGTTGGCTTATTTTTGGGTATCAAAACATAGGAAAATGTACTAGGAGATTTATTTTGGTTATACCTTGAAAAGTTAGAGAACGGAGGCTTAGGTTTCTGGCGTTCTGAGGATGGGTTTGGTGGAGTGAAAAGGGAGAAAGATATATGAATTGAAAACTAATGAACTAATGAGTTCAGAAAGGAAATTGTGAATTGACAGTGGTTGAGATGAGTTGAGGACTCGGAGTTTGAAATGATGAATTATTGATATAATGAAATAATAAATTTTTCAAAACCAATGAGGTAACATTTTTAAATTGAGATTGTTGAGACGCTATGCACCTGGCATTGACAGTGGTTGGATCCTGTTTGTCGAGGTAGTAGCGGCGGTGTAAAGGCGGTGGTTCGTCCTGCTTGCATTGAGATGTGAGGTCCGTGGCAAGAGTATCCTGCTCGCATCCCTTCGGATCACTAGAGTGTGCAGGCACAAAATCCTGGACGGTGTTCCGTGCACCATATCTCGGGGGTTCCCATTATGATTCCGAAGGGCGACATCTCCATGGAGATGTGTCGGGTTGGCAGTTGAACCGACAATGTGATATCACAGCCAGTAGGACAAGCATTCATCATGTGCATCTTCTATCTATTTGTATGCTTTACCGACTTAAAATTGCTTGCGTAATTGTATAACATGCTTACTTGCCTATTTGAATTACTTGATATATATGTCTATACTTGTGTTTTTCTTGCATTGTAATAATTGTGTATTCTATTGGGATTAAGGAGGTTCTGAAGGCGGTGGCTATGGGATCACATGGAGGATAGGTTGGTGAAGGCTGTGGGACAACAGAGAACTGTTAGATTAGAAAATCTCCCTAAGTTAGATTACCCCTTTTAATATGTTAAGGTTTTAAATTATGCTTACTGTTTTAGTTATGCTTTAAGATGAATCTTGTGATAGATATGAAGTTCTAGGATTGCCTCTGGCGTCCCAGAGTCTTATATCTTACATCACTGAGCACTGTTACCATACTGAGAACCTCCGTTTCTTAAACCATATTCTGTTGTTGTTTTTCAGATGCAGGTCGCAACCCACCTCGGTGAGTTGCTTCGATGGTGACAGAGCAGAGGATCCTGGATATATTTTGGAGTCATTTTGCTTATTTTGCTTATATATCTCATTTTTGTATTTACTTTTGCCTAGAGGCTTGCTTTGAGAGAAAAACTTGTATAAGCTGTTTTAACTTTCTGATTTCTGTATTGTCTGTATATAGCTAGCCAGCTTAAACTCCACGAGCTATCGCTAGATTTTTACATTATTATTCTCTGCTATTTTATTATAGTATATCTATATCTTGTGCGTTAAGTTTGTAGCTTCGTGTGTATGTCATGCGCCTTTTAAATCCTATTTTTGAGCTGTATCCTTCATCGAGCTACTCGAATATATTACTTCTTCTATATATAAATATGTATAAGCTTTAGAATTGTTGTAACCTCTGATTAACCTTTGCTTTACAATGCGAGGTAAGGCTTAGAGTAATTAGGGTATTACATTTAGTGGTATTAGAGCGGTTTGTCCTTGTGAGCCTGAGGGATGAATCGATTGTGCTTCATTGCACACTCTGCATACTCTGTGTCTTTTCTTTGATGCTATTAGGTTATCTATTTGATATATGCATAGCATGCTTGCTTGTGAGTGCCTTTCTGGGATAATTGAAGCACTAGGCTTGTGATATTGAGACTAATCACCTTGATATCGATTGTTTGGTGTAGACAGGAACCTTAATGGCCACTCGCGGACGAGGTCATACGCGTTCACGAGCAGAGAGTAGAAATGAGAAACCGGCCGGTAACCATGCCAAATTCATGGCGGGAATGGCTAACCTTACGAATACCATGGAGGCTAATGCTGTTGTGACTCTGCAAGCTGTGCAGAGGTTAGGCCAACCAGCCGGGAATGGAAACGGAGATGGAAATGGAAATGATAATGCGGACGGAAATGGTGATAACATGGGTGATGCTCCGATGACCTTGGCTACTTTTCTCAAGGTTCATCCGCCAAGTTTCAGATGTTCAACCAACCCTATAGAAGCGGATAATTAGTTTTAGGCCATGGAGCATGCATTACAAGCACAGCATGTTTCGAACAATCAGTATGTAGAGTTTGCTACGTATCAGCTTTTGGGAGAGGCTCAGCATTGGTGGCAAGGAGAATGCCGCTTGCTACAGCTTTAGAATGCCGACATCCCTTGGGATGTATTCCAGACGGCTTTTTATAAGAAGTACTTTCCTGAATCTGCAAGGGAAGCGAAGGAAATGGAACTTATGCAGCTGAAGCAAGGTTCTTTGTCTGTGGCAGAATATACTAACCAATTTGAGGAGCTCTGTCGATTCTCTAGGGTATGTCAGGGTGCCCCAGAAACCTACGAAAGCTGGAAGTGTATCAAGTATCAAAGGAGCTTGAAGGATAACATCATGACTGCTGTGGCTCCTTTGGAGATTCGTATTTTCTCTAATCTGGTGAACAAGGCGAGAGTTGTTGAGGAATATGCAAAGACGGTATCCTCGTCAAAGGACACTCATAGAGGAAACACTAGTCAAGGACGTGGCAAGTACTTTTAGCCAATAGGTCATAATTTCAAGAAAGGAGGACATGCACCTCAAGATCAAGGAGGCTTCAGAAAGAACACTTATGATCAGTACCAGCGTGGCAAAAGGAGGGGGAATCAGAGTAAGGTTTCTCTGGATTTAATTTGTGATCGTAGTGGACGTTTTCATCCATATGACTCTTGCAAGATTGGTATAGGTGGTTGCTTCAACTATGGTTTACCTGGTCACATTGCGAGGGATTGTACTCGTGGGAAGAACCCAAATACGGGTCAGATTCAACATCAAGGGTGAATATTTGCTGTGAACGCCAAGGATGCTGCTAAGGCAGATCCTCTAATGAGAGGTAACTGTTTAATTGGTAATAAAATCTTGGTTGCATTGTATGATACTGGAGCTTCGCATTTGTTTATTTTGTTTGACAAAGTTGAGGAACTAGGCTTGAAAGTGTCAAAATTAGCATTTGAGTTGCATGTACATACTCCGCATCAGACGGTGGTGACTAGGTTAGGTTGTAGGCAAGTAGGTTTCAAGCTTGAGGGTAGAGACTTTGTACATGATTTGATTTGTTTACCAATGGTAGGGTTGGAGATGATTTTGGGATTTGATTGGTTGTCAAAGAATCGAGTTTTGTTAGATTGCTTTGAGCAGTCAATTCAGTTTATGCCGGAAGGAGGAAATGGAGCAGTGATAGCTGAGGGTTACTACCTGAACTCTGTAATGGTACACTATAGTAGGGAAGAGTGTCAGGGTTATATCTTGTTGGCTGCTAATGCTTTGGGTGACACCCAGAACTTATATTAGATTCGGTAGTTAGAGACTTTTCGGAAGTATTTCCATAAGATATTCCTGAGTTCCCACCTCAAAGGGAGATCGAATTTGTGACTGAATTGGTGTCGGGAGCCGGACCAGTATCAATTGCGCCTATGGACACTACGAGTTTGCGGTGATGTCCTTTGGGTTAATGAATGCACCTGCTATGTTCATGGATTACACGAACAGAGTATTTCGTCTCTTTTTGGATAAATTCGTGGTGGTTTTCATAGATGATATCTTAGTTTATTCTAAGATGGTGAAGGAGCACGAGGAACACTTGAGAATTGTGTTGCAAATCCTGAAGGAGCAGAAATTGTATGCTAAGTTATCCAAGTGTGAGTTCTGGAAGGAGAAAGTGAAGTTCCTAGGTCACGTGGTGAGCAAAGGAGGAATAGTCGTAGATCTTTCGAAAGTAGAGGCGGTGATGGAATGGGAATTAAAGACCAACGACGATGACAGAAGTCAGAATTTTCTTGGGCTTAGCTAGGTATTACCGAAGTTGGTTCCTTGGTCTTTCTCTTCTTTGATGATGAGGCTCTTGGTGGTGCCATTGGGGTGAGAAAAGAGATTTGAAAGATTTGAAAAGTTGAAGAAAATTGCAAGAGAGTAAGCAAAACAAAAACTTTGTTTTGCTTTCAACACCAAACTTAGGACTTGATTGTCCCAATCAAGAAAAGGAAAAGAATGGTAAAAAAAACAGAAAGAAAAAGGAGGGTGTGGAGGTTCTTTTGGTGTATGAAGTTGGGGTTCAAAGTGTGAAGAAAGGTGGGAAAGTTAGTAGCTTTTATAGGGATGAGAAGTGTAGTCTGGAGGGTGGAAAGTGAAAGCAATTCAATGTTTTTCCACTTGGGGAGTAGCGCCTAGCGTGGGAAGAGGCATCAATCCTTATCCCTCTTTGCTTCCTGCATGTGTTGAATTCCAAAGTGCAAGTATACTTTGACTCCCTGCTTGATGAGCTATCAATCATGTGGGCCCTATTCTCTCTCCTGAAAATAAAGTCCGAAAAACCCATCAGTGATGACAAAAGAAATCCTTCACATTCCCTATATTATGAGTCATTTAAATTGCAATTGATGAGTGCCCCTTGGGACACCAAACTTAATCTCATTGTATCTAATAAATTGGGTTCATCATTAGATTTTAATGTGTTTATAAGGGTGAAATAATTTCAATCCTTTCACATCCCTTCCTTTCTAATTCCTTCCGAACACATTAAAACCAACTTTTATACACCCACCAATTTATTAAATGCTTTCAAACTTGAGTCTTATTGGGCTTGCTGTGTGATTTTCATAGGTGGTGGCCACACCAAACTTAATCTCTAGGCTTACTCTCAAAATTAATTCATTCAATTGGTTGTAAGCCTAAGTTAAGTGGGTTAATGGCTACACCAAACTTAGCTCTTTGGCTAATCATTCAGCCCAATCACTCATCATTAGTAAGTGTGTCCAGCAAGTTACACTTTCAGAGAAAAAGGAAACAATTTGGAGATTTACTAACTATCAAACACTTAAAACTGATATTTAAACTACCTAATCTACCACTTACAACTACTTCTAGAAAGCAAGGAAACAAAAGGATTAAACTGGATCTTAAACTACCTAAATCAACAATCTTAAGCTACTTCTAGAAAGCAAGAAAAATCAAAAGGATATGGGTGTTGGGGTGCCTCCCAACCAGCGCTTCTTTAGCATCACTATCTTAACGTTCCTTCCTTCTTAGTTAAGGTTGTAGCTCACTCTTTGCTCCTCTAAAGAGTCTCCCAAGTAATGCTTGAGTCTTTGGCCATTTACAGTGAAAGTTCTTTGTGTTTTGTCCTCCATGAGCTCTACATGTCCATAGGGAGATACCTTGAGGATGGTGAAAGGTCCAAACCATCGAGATTTAAGCTTCCCTGGGAAGAACTTGAGCCTTGAGTTGTATAGCAGCACTTTCTAACCTTCTGTAAACTCTCTCCTTGCTATCTTTTGATCATGCCACCTTTTTGTATTTTTCTTGTAAATCTTGGCATTCTCATAAGCTTAATTTCTGAATTCCTCCAGCTCATTGAGTTGCATTAGCCTCCTTTCTCCAGCAGCTTGATCATCGAAATTCAACATTTTTAGAGCCCAGAATGCTCTATGTTCAAGCTCAACTGGTAAGTGACAAGCCTTTTCAAACACCAATTGGTATGGAGACATCGCAATAAGTATTTTGAAAGCTGTCTTATAGGCCCATAATGCATCATCCAGCTTCTTAGACCAATCCTTTCTTGAGCTTCCAACAGTTTTTTCAAGGATTCTTTTGAGCTCCCTGTTTGAAATTTCAGCTTGCTCGTTGGTCTGTGGATGGTATGAAGTTGCCACACATTTTGCTTTACTCCATATTTAAGGAGGAGTGCTTCAAGTTGCTTATTGCAGAAGTGTGTCCCTCCATCACTAATAAGGGTTCTAAGAACTCCAAATCGGCTGAAGATATTTTTTCTCAAGAAGTTCATCACAACCTTGTTATCATTTATTGCTGTGGCTATGGCTTCTACCCACTTTGACACATAATCTACAACCACTAATATATATTTTTTTGAGTATGAGGAGGGAAATGGCCCCATGAAATAATTTCCCCACACATCGAACAACTCCAATTCCATTATAAACTTCTGTGGCATCTCATTTTTCTTGGGTAGACTTCTAGCTCTTTGGCACTCGTTGCATCTTGTTACCAAGTCCCTTGCATCCTTGAACATTGTTGGCCAATAGAACCCACATTGTAGCACCTTGGCTGCAGCTCTTTCCCCACTAAAATAGCCTCCATATGCAGATCCATGACATTACCAGAGTACTTCTTGCCCTTCTTCATGGGAAATACACATTCTCAAGATCCCATCAGCACACTTTTTGAACAAATAGGGATCATCCCAAATGTAGTGTTTAGCGTCTTTGAGTAGCTTTCTCCTCATGTGTTTGTTGATGTTAGTTGGTAGTTCTCCAATAGCCTTGAAATTGGCTATGTCTGCAAACCAAGGAGCTTCTTGGATCATCATCAACTGCTCATCAGGGAAGCTCTCATTCACTGCAAGTTGGTGCGCCTCATCTTCTTTTTGTGGGATCCTTGATAGGTGGTCAGCCACTTTGTTCTTTGACCCACTCCTATCTTTAATTTCAATGTCAAACTCTTGGAGTAGTAGGATCCACCTTATTAGTCTGGACTTGGACTCTTGTTTGGTAAGCAAATATTTAAGTGCTGCATGATCAGTGAATACAATTACTTTAGAACCAATAAAATATGATATAAACTTGTCAAATGCAAAGACTATGGCAAGTAGTTCCTTCTCTGTAGTGGTATAGTTCCTTTGATTCTCATTAAGGATTTTGCTGGCATAATAAATAACATGCACCAATTTGTCCCTCCTTTGTCCTAAAACAGCACCAACAGCAAAATCAGATGCATCACACATCAACTCAAAGGGTAGATCCCAACAGGGTGGTGCTATGATAGGTGCAGAGGAAAGTTTATTCTTTAGCTCTTCAAAGGCTAGCATGCATTCCTTATCAAAAACAAAAGGTACATTAGAGACAAGCAGGTTGCTTAGAGGTTTGGCAACCTTTGAGAATTCTCTAATGAACCTCCTATAGAAACCAGCATGTCCTAGAAAACTTCTAACTGCCTTGACATTGCAAGGTGGGGGTAACTTTTCAATCACCTCTACCTTGGCCTTGTCCACCTCTATGCCTCTTTTTGAGATCTTGTGGCCAAGAACCACCCTCTCTGTGACCATAAAGTGTCACTTTTCCCAATTCAAAATGAGGTTGGTTTCTTGGCATCTCTTTAGCACCAAGGCTAAGTGGTGCGAGCAGTTAGAATATGAATCACCAAACACAGAGAAGTCATCCATAAACACTTCAATAAATCTTTCAATCATGTCTGAAAATATGGAGAGCATGCACCTTTGGAATGTTGCAGGTGCATTGCACAATCCAAAGAGCATTTTTCTATAAGCAAAAATACCATAGGGACAGGTAAATGAGGTCTTTTCTTGGTCCTTAGGATCTACAAATATTTGGTTGTAACCAGAGTAACCGTCCAAGAAGTAATAATATTCATGTCCCGCAAGTCTCTCTAGCATCTGGTCCATAAAAGGTAAGGGAAAGTGATCCTTCCTGGTAGCTTCATTGAGCTTCCTATAATCAATGCACATGCGCCAGCCAGTCACTGTTATTGTCGGTATCAGCTCATTCTTCTCATTTGGTACAACAATGACCCCTCCTTTCTTAGGGACTACTTGTACTGGGCTTACCCAAGGGATGTCTGAGATTGGGTAGATCACCCCAGCTTACCACAATTTCAACACCTCTTTTTGGACTACTTCATTCATGGTTGGGTTTAGCCTTCTTTGTTGCTGTCTTGAGGGCTTGGCACCTTCTTCAAGTAGGATTTTGTGCATGCACATTGAAGGACTAATTCCCTTCAACTCTGCAAGTGTCCATCCTATAGCATTCTTGTGTTGCTTCAGCACATGGAAAAGCTCCTCTTCTTGTCCCTTACTCAAGCCTGAATTAATGATTATTGGGTAAGTATTGTTGTCACCCAAGTAAGCATACTTCAAACTTGGAGGTAGGGTCTTCAACTCTAGTTTTGGTGCTTCCACTTCCTTGTTGTCCATGTGGTTCAACATGATCGAATCCTCCATGATTCCTTGTGGTATTTCTCCCCTTGATGCTTATTGTTCCAGCTCCATATTTTCTTCACATTGTTCTTCTTCCAAAACCTCTTGAACTATCTTTTCTATGGTATCTACCATCATGCATTCTCCTATGGATTCCTTGGGATAACTCATTGCTTTGAAGACATTGAAGACCATCTTCTCTTCATGTAATCTCAAGACTAGCTCCCCTTTTTGAACATCAATAATGGCTCCAGTAGTAGCTAGGAATGGCCTTCCTAGGATGATTGATGTCTTGGCCTCTTCTTCCATATCCAGCACAACGAAGTCAGCTGGAAAAATAAACTCTCCTACTTTCACCAAAAAATCTTTCACTACCCCATAAGGAAACTTGAATGTTCTGTCAGCCAATTGGAGTGCCATTCTTGTTGGTTTGGCTTCCTCAATCCTCATCTTTCTCATCATAGCCAAGGACATGAGATTGATGCTAGCCTCCAGATCGTACAATGCTTTCTCAATGGTGATATCACCTATGATGCAGGGAATTTGGAAGCTCTCAGGGTCTTTCATCTTTTGAGGAAGCTTCTTTTGTATGATGGCACTACACTCCTCATTTAGCACTATGGTTTTCTTTTCACCCCAGTTCCTTTTTCTTGTCATGAGCTCCTTTAAAAATTTGGCATAGAGTGGCATTTGCTCTAATGCCTCAGCAAAGGGTATGTTGATTTGGAGCTTCTTGAATATTTTTAGGAATCTAGAGAACTAGTTGTCTTTTCCATCCTTCCTCAGCCTTTGTGGATAGGGTGCCTGTGGCACATAAGGCTTTAGGACTTGCTTTGATAAGGATAATGCAGAGATCTCTTCTTCTTTCTTGGTTTCAGACTCCTTTGCAGCTTCTTTTTCTTGGTTGCTTTGAATAGGGGATGCTTCTTTTACAACTTTTTTACTTCTCAGTGTGATGGACTTGCATTTCCCTCTTGGGTTGGCCACGGTATCACTAGGAAATGTATGTGTGGGCATTGGTATTTGTTTAGATAAGCTCTCTACTTGTGCTTCTAATTTTGAGATTACTGCGCCTTGATTTCTTATGCTTGATCTGAACTCTTCTTGGTTTGCATCTATATTTCTTTCAGCCTGTAGTTGTCTCTCCAGAATAGTGGAAATAGTTCCTGATAGTTGTGATGACAATTGTGCTATTGCAGCCTCCAATTTTGCAAAATTGCTCTTGATTTCGCATGGTTGCATGGTTGAGCCTGATGTATCTTGATGGTGGTTGTTGTGTGTCTGTTGGGTGGAGTGATATGATGTATTTTGTGAATTATGGTAGGGTCTATTGTTGCCTGATTGATGGTTGGTGTTGTAGTTGTTGTATTGGTTGGATTTGTATGGTTTGTTATGATCTTGGTTGTGGCTTTGCTGGTTTCTCCACCCAAAGTTTGGGTGGTTCTTCCAACTTGGGTTATATGTCTTGGAGTTTGGATCATATGGTGGTCCAGATAAATTGTTCACATAATTTGCCTGCTCCCATTCGCATTCAGCTTCTGGTGCATCTTCTTCTTGTGGTGGTGCTTGAGCTTGGACAGGTGAGACTTGGTTTGTCTCCATCTTATATTTAATTTAATTAGAATAGATATTAAATTATTTAAAATTTTCTTCATAATATTTTTTTTTAATTTTTAATAGGAACATATCTTGAATACAAAAAAATTCATAATATTTAATTAAATTATTTAAATTTTTGACAAATACATCCGTGACAAACTTTAAATACAAAAAAATCCCTGACTTTAATAAACGGAGGACAATTTAATCCTTCCATCTATTTGCCTCTCATACACCAAACGAAACTGGCTGACGTGGTTGAAACGGTGTCCAGGTGTCCGTTACGGTGCCACGCTGAAAGGGAAATAAGGACAAATAAGTCCTTGACATCGTTTTGCAAATAAAGTTCGAAGGACAAATAGGTCCTTGAGAATTTAGTTCATTATGCTTCTATTATACTTGTATTTTGAAAGCTAGTTAACTTGTTGTATTCTGCAATTTAGATTATTTGTATTAAAATTACAGAAATTGGGCTTGTTCTGTTTCTACTTTTTTTCTTAAATTGCATTATTTCAGTTTTCTCACATTTGTTAGCATTAGTTCAGTTTTCATCATACCAGTGGCATTAGTTAGCATCAGTTCATTTATGCATCAAGTTAGCATTAGTTCACTTGTGCATCATTCATGTATTAAGTTAGCATTAGTGTATTTGTGTATTATATTAGAACTAGTATTTTTATCCGTAATAACATTACGGGAATAAAATTTTTTTAAAATTATAGTTCACTTTGTTCTGACAGTATAAATTATGCATGGAACAAAAGATTTATAAAATCAAACTACTTTTACAAAAAAGTCGTAAGTTGACAAAAGTTTCTGGCTAAGAAGACCAAAATATCTGTAGATAAAAAATCAAATAATAAGATTTTTAGTTATTATTTTTATATGAAAAAGTCTAATTTTTTATTAATAATTAATTTTAGAGTAAATGCCCTTTCCGGTCCTTAACCATTTGTCCGATGGACTTCCCAACCCCTAAAAAATTTAAACACCCAAATCGGTCCCTATCTACTTTGATATATGTACGTTCCAGTCCTTGTCTACTTTAAGTAAATGCCATTTCCGATCCCTAACCAGGGACTGGAACGTACATATATCAAAGTAAATAGGGACCGATTTAGGTGTTTAGATTTCTTAGGGGGTGGGAAGCCCATCGAGCAAATGGTTAGGGACCGGAAAGGGCATTTACTCTTAATTTTAACATTCGTTATCTAAAATTTAAAATAATTTAACATGTATACTTTTACATTTAAAATATTTTAATTGTAAAAAAAAATATCGGATGACATATTTTGATTTGTCAAATTACTAATATAAAATATAAATTGTATACAGAGTAAAAATAGTAGAGAGAAATAGAAAAATGGAGAGAGGTAGATGAGAGAATTTAGGAAGGAAGTTTATTAATTTTGAAAAAAAAATATTTTCTCTCAATTTTAATAAGAGTGTCATATGACACATTTGATTATTAAATTAGATAGTAATATATGATACATAATATAGGTATATTTCAATTAGATAGTAATATATGATACATATAGAAGCATAATGAACTAAATTCTCAATGACCTATTTGTCCTTCTGATGAGTCGAATTCACACCCCCATTCAAAAAATTGGTGAATCCGTTCTTTTGGCAAGTGCACCAAAATTATCGTCAAGTAATAACCCACAAGGAGTGGGGTCGAATCCCACAGAGATTGGCAAATTCAAGCAGTTTTAATTGATTGATGAATTAGTCAAGCGGAACAAATAGATTGTGAATTGCAGAATTATAAATGACATAAATGTAAATGGCTAGAATATAAAGAAAAGCAATAAATTGCAGAAATGGAAATAGCAGAATGTAAAGTGCAGAATCATAATTGACTTGAATGTAAATGGGAATGGGAAATTGCTGAATGTAAAGTTAAGCTATAAAGAAAAGGGATAGGTAAGAATGGGAAAATTCATTGAGATCAGGAGATGTTGTCTCTTTGGATCAAATCTAGCTTATATCCTCTTCAATCATGCAACTCATTGACCTCTTGGCAATCATGATTGATTGAGCCCCAATCCCTTGGTGACTCAATCTCTCAGATCTTAATCAATAGCCAATTCCTTGGTCTAATTACTCATGAAGAGAAATATGCTTGGTCCCTGATTATACCACACACCATCATAGGTCCAAGTAGAGGGAGGATTATATGTCACATATCCAAACACCAAAACCTAGATTCTACTCAAGTGTGAGAAAGGATTTCAAGCATGGTTTCATGTTTCCTTTCCCAAGGTTCCCATGAAACCCATTTTGCATTCAATCTCTTTTCCAAGATAATTGAACACTAAGCATTAAGAACGAAATTCCTTCTAGCAAATCAAAGAGAAGATAAAGAGAAGAAGAATTTCACTATTATCAATCCATCAAGTACAACAGAGCTCCCTCTCTCAATGAGAGGGAAGTTAGCTACTCATAGCTCAAAGAAAAGTATTCAAAAGTGAAGTGTAAAAGTGGATCTAAAACTAACTGCTTAACCCCTTCTTCAGTACTCCTTGGGGGTGTTTATACTACTCCTAGTAAAATAAAAGAATTACAAAAGTGAAAAAGGAAAATTACATTTTGGAGGGAAAAAAAAGCTCAATAAGTGTGACTTCCCAGCTGGCGTGTGGTTGCGCTCCAGTGGCGTGTCACGTGCTCTTCAATTCTAGCTTGGCGCGCCACGCCCAGCCCTTCAAGTGGCACGCTCGTCTTCACTAACAACCTTGGCGTGCCACGCCACGAACTCAAGTGGCACGCCCCAATGCTTCTTTGCTCTCTGAATGACACTAGTGTGCCACGACTAGGATCCAAGTGGCATGCCCTATGTATTTGGCCTTCTTTACCCTCTCTGAAAATTTATACCAGCGTGCCACACCTAGAGGTTGGTGTGCCACGCCCATGATCTTGCGTTGGTTCCAGTAGCTGGCGTGCCACACCTCAGCCTTCAAGTGGCACGCCATAGTGAGATGCTTGGGTTGGCGTGCCACGCCTTCGACACCAAGTGGCACACCCAGCCCTTTCTTTGGTCTCTTTGTGCATTGGCGTGCCACGCCTGGTTGCTCAAGTGGCACGCCTAAGTGAGATTGAGAGGTTGGCGTGCCACACCTTCGATACCAAGTGGCACGCCCAGTCTTCAATTACCTTCAGCCCCTTCTCTGGATTATTGTACCAGCGTGCCACGCCATGCTGCTCAAGTGGCACACCCATACATTTGTGAACTCTTCAAGCTTGGCGTGCCACGCCTGGGTTCTTAAGTGGCACGCCCAAGTGACTTCTTGGAGCTGGCGTGCCACGCCTTCGATACCAAGTGGCACGCCCAGTCTTCAGTTGCCTTCAGCCCCTTCTCTGGATTATTGTACCAGCGTGCCACGCCATGCTGCTCAAGTGGCACGCCCATACATTTGTGAACTCCTCAAGCTCGGTGTGCCACGCTTGGGTTCTTAAGTGGCACGCCCAAGTGACTTCTTGGAGCTGACGTGCCATGGCTTCGATACCAAGTGGCACGCCCATAGTAGCTGATGGGTTAGGCGTGCCACACCCCTTTTTTGTCCTCCATTGTTGCTCTCTGGAACTTTGTACTAGCGTGCCACGCCTACATGCATGGTTGGACTTTTCCCTTGAATTTAGTACTGGCGTGCCACGCCTAGCTCCTGGCGTGCCATGCCAGTGCATTTTTGTGGCGTTTGCTCCTAAGTGGCACGCCAGTTTCACACGCCCATCTTCTTGTTGTCTTTTACCCATTTTTGATGCCTTTTTCACCTAAAATTCAGCACAACTCATCTCAAAGTAATGTACCATAATGTTCATCAAATAATGCATGAATTGTACTGATCAAATGAGATTTATGCTCTTTTATGGTCTTCTTTATGTAAGAAAGAAGGGTAGATGATGCAAGTCATCACCTTCGAACTTTATTTGCAAAATGACGTCAAGGGCTTATTTGTCCTTCGAACTTTACTCCCCTTCCGGCATGGCACCATAACGGACACCTGGACACCGTTTCAACCACGTCAGCCAGTTCCGTTTGGTGTATGAGAGGCAAATAGACAGAAGGATTAAATTGTCCTCCGTTTGTTAAAGTCAGGGACTTTTTTGTATTTAAATTTTGTCAGGGATATATTTGTCAAAAATTTAAAAAGTTAGGGACCTATCTGTTCTTTTCTCTATTTTATATTCATTGATTTATACTAAATTTTTTTTGCAGTGTATTTTTTATCAACTACATGTATAGTCCTTTCTGCCGATTTCTACTTCTTTTAGTTGCTTTTTCTTATCTTATTTTTATTTAACTTTTACTCACAATGTGTTTATTATATTTCACTTCATCTTAAATTCAAGAGTAAAGTATCGTTTTTGTCCCCAACGTTTGGGGTAAATCCTATTTGTGTCCCTAATGTTTAAGTCGTCCTATTTTTATTCCTAACGTTTGTAAAAGTGATTCAATGTTATCCTGCCGTCAATTACACATCATGAGCACTTTAGTTTGAGTTTTAAAAATCTCTTTTTGAAGTTAGAATACAAATGTTTGGGATAGAATCGATGATCTACTCCAAAAAATAGCTCATCAAATGTTGAAACTAATTCCTACAATATTTACATATATAATTCACATTTCTAGGGACATAATTGAATCTAAACACAAATAGTGGGTATAATATTAAAATTGAACACATCCAAGTGAGATCTAATTGAGAATGAATACATCCAAGTGAGAATAATTAAAAAATATAATTTGATTTGTTAGTATAATTAATAGTATGATAACATTGAATCACTTTTATAAACGTTAAGGATACAAATAGGACGATTTAAACGTTAGGGACACAAATAGGACTTACCCCAAACGTTGGGGACAAAAACGATACTTTACTCTAAAGATGTTTTCAAAGATGATTGAATATTAAGCATTAAGAACGAAATTCCTTCTAGCAAATCAAAGAGAAGATAAAGAGAAGAAGAATTTCACTATTATCAATCCATCAAGTACAACAGAGCTCCCTCTCTCAATGAGAGGGAAGTTAGCTACTCATAGCTCAAAGAAAAGTATTCAAAAGTGAAGTGTAAAAGTGGATCTAAAACTAACTGCTTAACCCCTTCTTCAGTACTCCTTGGGGGTGTTTATACTACTCCTAGTAAAATAAAAGAATTACAAAAGTGAAAAAGGAAAATTACATTTTGGAGGGAAAAAAAAGCTCAATAAGTGTGACTTCCCAGCTGGCGTGTGGTTGCGCTCCAGTGGCGTGTCACGTGCTCTTCAATTCTAGCTTGGCGCGCCACGCCCAGCCCTTCAAGTGGCACGCTCGTCTTCACTAACAACCTTGGCGTGCCACGCCACGAACTCAAGTGGCACGCCCCAATGCTTCTTTGCTCTCTGAATGACACTAGTGTGCCACGACTAGGATCCAAGTGGCATGCCCTATGTATTTGGCCTTCTTTACCCTCTCTGAAAATTTATACCAGCGTGCCACACCTAGAGGTTGGTGTGCCACGCCCATGATCTTGCGTTGGTTCCAGTAGCTGGCGTGCCACACCTCAGCCTTCAAGTGGCACGCCATAGTGAGATGCTTGGGTTGGCGTGCCACGCCTTCGACACCAAGTGGCACACCCAGCCCTTTCTTTGGTCTCTTTGTGCATTGGCGTGCCACGCCTGGTTGCTCAAGTGGCACGCCTAAGTGAGATTGAGAGGTTGGCGTGCCACACCTTCGATACCAAGTGGCACGCCCAGTCTTCAATTACCTTCAGCCCCTTCTCTGGATTATTGTACCAGCGTGCCACGCCATGCTGCTCAAGTGGCACACCCATACATTTGTGAACTCTTCAAGCTTGGCGTGCCACGCCTGGGTTCTTAAGTGGCACGCCCAAGTGACTTCTTGGAGCTGGCGTGCCACGCCTTCGATACCAAGTGGCACGCCCAGTCTTCAGTTGCCTTCAGCCCCTTCTCTGGATTATTGTACCAGCGTGCCACGCCATGCTGCTCAAGTGGCACGCCCATACATTTGTGAACTCCTCAAGCTCGGTGTGCCACGCTTGGGTTCTTAAGTGGCACGCCCAAGTGACTTCTTGGAGCTGACGTGCCATGGCTTCGATACCAAGTGGCACGCCCATAGTAGCTGATGGGTTAGGCGTGCCACACCCCTTTTTTGTCCTCCATTGTTGCTCTCTGGAACTTTGTACTAGCGTGCCACGCCTACATGCATGGTTGGACTTTTCCCTTGAATTTAGTACTGGCGTGCCACGCCTAGCTCCTGGCGTGCCATGCCAGTGCATTTTTGTGGCGTTTGCTCCTAAGTGGCACGCCAGTTTCACACGCCCATCTTCTTGTTGTCTTTTACCCATTTTTGATGCCTTTTTCACCTAAAATTCAGCACAACTCATCTCAAAGTAATGTACCATAATGTTCATCAAATAATGCATGAATTGTACTGATCAAATGAGATTTATGCTCTTTTATGGTCTTCTTTATGTAAGAAAGAAGGGTAGATGATGCAAGTCATCACCTTCGAACTTTATTTGCAAAATGACGTCAAGGGCTTATTTGTCCTTCGAACTTTACTCCCCTTCCGGCATGGCACCATAACGGACACCTGGACACCGTTTCAACCACGTCAGCCAGTTCCGTTTGGTGTATGAGAGGCAAATAGACAGAAGGATTAAATTGTCCTCCGTTTGTTAAAGTCAGGGACTTTTTTGTATTTAAATTTTGTCAGGGATATATTTGTCAAAAATTTAAAAAGTTAGGGACCTATCTGTTCTTTTCTCTATTTTATATTCATTGATTTATACTAAATTTTTTTTGCAGTGTATTTTTTATCAACTACATGTATAGTCCTTTCTGCCGATTTCTACTTCTTTTAGTTGCTTTTTCTTATCTTATTTTTATTTAACTTTTACTCACAATGTGTTTATTATATTTCACTTCATCTTAAATTCAAGAGTAAAGTATCGTTTTTGTCCCCAACGTTTGGGGTAAATCCTATTTGTGTCCCTAATGTTTAAGTCGTCCTATTTTTATTCCTAACGTTTGTAAAAGTGATTCAATGTTATCCTGCCGTCAATTACACATCATGAGCACTTTAGTTTGAGTTTTAAAAATCTCTTTTTGAAGTTAGAATACAAATGTTTGGGATAGAATCGATGATCTACTCCAAAAAATAGCTCATCAAATGTTGAAACTAATTCCTACAATATTTACATATATAATTCACATTTCTAGGGACATAATTGAATCTAAACACAAATAGTGGGTATAATATTAAAATTGAACACATCCAAGTGAGATCTAATTGAGAATGAATACATCCAAGTGAGAATAATTAAAAAATATAATTTGATTTGTTAGTATAATTAATAGTATGATAACATTGAATCACTTTTATAAACGTTAAGGATACAAATAGGACGATTTAAACGTTAGGGACACAAATAGGACTTACCCCAAACGTTGGGGACAAAAACGATACTTTACTCTAAATTTAATTTCATGGTTATCTTTCAATTGTGTAAAATTGAACCATTTCTTTCAAAAATACTTAAATATATTATCTATTACAAACAATTATTATAATAAACAAACAAATATAAATTGAATATATAATTTAATTTTAATTTAAATTAAAAATTAAATGAATTATCAAAAAAATATCAACAAATTTTGTTTTTAATTTCTCTATAATTTTATTTAATGGTAAAAATCTCTCTATAGTTACTAACATCATTGATACAAAAAAAAGTATAAGTTTCTATCAAATAATTATTATTTTTACTCTACACAAACCCTAATTTAACAAAACAAAACCCTAATTTACCCTATTACTTTTTCCCCTTTCCACCTTATCTCAGCGCCGCCAGCCCCCTCTCCTCACTCCCGTAACACATACACACACACCCACTAGAGAAACGGAAAAGAGAGAAAACCAGAAAGGAAGAAGCGCTGGCAAGGAGCCCTTTCCGACGAGCCCACCCCGACGCTGCCAAACTGTCAAGGCCAGACGAGAGAGAGAGAGACAGAGAGAGAGAGACAGAGAGAGAGAGACAGAGAGAGAGAGAGTCATCGTTGCCATTCAAACCCATCGTCGTCCTTTGGAGTCGTGAGGAGTGCCGCCGTTGTAGTGGTGGTATATGGGCTTTGCGAGGAGAGAGATGTGTCTGAGAAGGAGACCAAGTGCGAGAGAGGAGATGTGGAAAGAGCCGCTACTGTCGTCCGTTGAGCCGCCATCGTGCATCACCATCGACTCACCATTGTTGTTGGGTTGACGACGCCGGCGCTAGCTTCGTCACCGCAAGGAGCTTCCGCTGCATGTGTCGTCACTGCTGCTGTTGGGTCTGCCACCCCAGTGCTTCACCCTCGCTGCCATCGCCGTTGGAAGCTACGCCGTCGGTAACCGCTGCTGGCTGTTTTGGTAAGAATTTTGTTTCTGAAACCCCTTGAGATCAATGTTTTGTAATAATTTGTTAGAGATTCTGAGATATTGGTAACGTAGCGTCGAGTTTCAGTCATTGCATGTTGTAGTCAAAACTGCTGCTAATGCTGCGGAAGTAAGACAGAACTGTGGTTACGGCTGCCGCTGCTGCGGGCCGGGAAGAAAAGAGTTTGACACGGGTTTCGACTATTCTAGGTAGGGGCAATTTCTTAAACTTAATTCACTACTAAGAAATGTTTTAAGTCGATATTAATATTGAAAATATATTTTTATGATTTTGCAAGTTTTATGAATTGAATTGAATTGCCTGGAATGAATATCAATGCTAGTTTGAATGGTTTATAGATTGATTGGAAATATTTAGTTGACTTTTGTACTTGATTTAAGGTTATTATGATGATGATTGAATTGTGACTATTTCTGATTATTAAGTTGGAAAGTCAATTTGATTAAATACTATGTAAAATAATTTTTTTTTGGTTTGAGGTTAATTTGATATTGGGAATGAATCCACATTTGAAATGATTTGAGATATTGGGAATGAGTTTTATTGATTTATCGAAAATGATTTCTGATATTGGAACTAGTCTAAGTTATTGGAAATGGTTGAAAAGAGATTGAGAATGGTTCGGTTGGGACCCGAAAAGGGTGGCAATGTCCGAGTTTTAGGGGTGATGTTGTCGAAATTTTACTATGTAACTTAAGACCTTGTTTATTTAGAAAAAGGTTGGACTTGAGAAATCGTATTGTTTGATTTTTTATTTATTAAGAAAAGATTTATGTTTGGGTTTGATTTATTAAGGAAAAACTTTATGTTTTGAATGTGATTTGTTAAGAAAAGCTTATGTATTAAATTTTTACTCATTAAAAAAGACTTTATGTTTTGAGTTTGATTAAAGAACTACATTTTAAGGAATTATGATTCAAGGAGTTTATTAATTTTAAAGAACGAGTTTAATTGTCGCCCTCCCTAAAATCTTAAGACTCTGCCATGAGATTTACTTAATAAATGATTCTTATAGTCTTTTAAAGAGGTTTAAATATGAAATGGTTGTTGAAGTTGGTGTTGGTTTTAAATAAAAATGATTTGAGTTCAATTTGTTAAGAAGAAGAAGGAATGGGAAAAGAGAACATGGAATGTGTGATTTATGAAATAAATAAAAGGTCACAAGAGGGTGACGGAAAGTAAGTCGTTAAGGTACTTATGTGAAAATGTTAAGCCGTAGGCTTTATGTGTGAACAATTGTGCGGGGATGCCCGTGTATATGGAATGGCTTCCAGGAGAAAGGGGCACATGTTTCAGCTGGAGAATCAACGCCTGCAAGTACTTGCAGAGGTCATGTTCGGCATACTTCAGCTGGAGAATCAGCGCCTGCAAAGATTTGGAACCTTGCAGAGGTTATGCCGCTGGAATGCCTTATCTGACTTGCGAGTCGGATTGCATCAGGTGCGGGTCGAAACCGACAGATGAGCTCATTGCCTGCATTAGGATTAGACATGCACATGTTGCATTTGTGTGCTTTATTTGGGTGTGCTTAAGTGTTTTAGTTTGCTTGTTTGATGAATTCTGTTAACTGGTAACTGTTCTATATATGTGTTTGCCTTGAATTTGATTGTGTTTGTGATTGATTATGTTGAGATTGAGTTTTGATGGTGCATTGTTTTTATTTGGGTCAGAGGCCAAGATTTGGTTATCTTTGGGCCGAAGGCCATGATTGACTGGATTAGAGATAAGTTTTGATTAAAATATTATTTTACATGGAATTTTTGTAAGAAAAATATGAATTTTAGATTTGAATAATAATTTGATAATCACTATGTTTTGAAAATAGTTTTAATTACAATATCTTCTTACTTCAGAGGCAAGGAAAGCGTAGCAGATGCTGTCAAATTCTGACCTCCATGCACTCAAACGAGCATTTTTGGAGCTACAGAGGTCCAAATTATGTGTTCTCAATGGCGTTAGAAATCTAACTTCCAGAGCTTTCCAGAAATATATAATGGTCTATACTTTTCTTTGAAGGAGCCTGCCCATATCGGGCATTGAACGCCAAGGAGTTACCACCTGGCTAGCGTTCAATGCCCCAGGGAGACAAGCCAGCATTGAACGCCCAAGAACCACCCCCTTTGGGGGCGTTCAACACCCACCAAGAAGCAAGGCAGCGCTAATCACCCCCTAATGGGCATTCAACACCTATTCCTCAAAGTTGGACGCCAACCTCAGCCCAAGTACTCAACCAAAGTGGGATCAAGGATGGATTTTCGCACCTCTAGTCTAGTCTGTCGTACTTTTTATACTTCTTTGTTATTAGATTAGTATTTAAAGGAGAAGATCACCCATGTTTAGCATCTTCTGCCTCATCTTTACTTTTATCACATTTTACATTACTTTCTGTAAAGCATGAGCAACTAAACCTCCTAAGTTAGGGTTAGGAGCTCTGCTGATTCTCATGGATTAATAATATTACTGTTCTATTTCAATATACATTTGATTCCATTCTCTTGTGCATTTTCGTTCTTCATCTCATGAATTGAGAATGACCCGTGACAATCATGCTTGTTCTACATGGGTTCTGTGTGAGTCTTGACCCGGATAGCATTGAACCACAGCTAGAGAGTGCACTACAGATTCCAAGAGCGTGCCTGGGCAACTTTGTATATGTGACATATAATCTCGTCGATCGCCAGTTACTAAAGTTTCTGTGGCATTAAGGCTAGAGTATGAGAAGCAGCGTTCCCTAATCCGGAAGATCCGATCTTGTCTGTGGCATTTTGAGTAGGATCGCAAAGGGGAGTAGATTGCTTAGGTCTTCATCTTCGACTATAGTGGGAAGCCATGAGTTAACTTGATAAGGATGCTGCATGAGTTGCTCGGATATGGTGGACTGCTATGGTTTAAAAGAGACTAACTTGATGAGGATGCTACATGAGTTAGTCAATTACAGCTGCCATTGAATGAGTCATTCGTTATTGAAGTAGACAGTAAGAAAAGTTAATCCGAAAAGAATACACATCTTTGAAGCCTTAACTAGTTATCCATCACTGCTTTTACACTAACCCGGTATTTCGTTCCTTACTATTTTGTTTATGCTTTCAACAAACAACCATCTTTTCTAATCGCTTGACTAAGATTTACAAGATAGCCATTGTTTGCTCAACCTGACAATCTCCGTGGGATTTGACCCTCTCTCACCTGAGGTATTACTTGGACAACCCGGTGCAGTTGTCGGTTCAGTTGTGCGGAGTTAAATTTTAAGCACCAAGTTTTTGGCGTCGTTGTCGGGGATTGTTCTGAGATTGACAAACTACCGAACTAACTTGTTGCTTAGATTAGGTATTCTTTAAGGTTTAGTTACTCTTTTAATTGTATCTTTTGTTTTCTTTTGCAAAAATTTTTTCAAAATCTTTTCTTTTCTTTAGTGATCTTTGTCTTTTGTTTGAGTCTTGTGTCAGTTTTTAAGTTTGGTGTCCCCCTTGTTTTCTTAAAAATGTTCGAAATTTTTCTTGAGTGTTCTTCATTGTGTTCGAATTATTCTTAGTCATTTTCTTGTTTGATTTCAAAAATTTTAAGTTTGGTGTCTTTTGGTGTTTTTCTTTCAAATTTTCAAAAATTGGTGTCCTTAGAACTTAAACTTTTAAGTTTGGTGTCTCTTAGTTATTTTTCTTTTTCCTTAAAATTCGAAAATAAAAAAATTCTTTTATCTTTCTTAATTTTTTCGAAAATCTGGACTAACTTTCCCTAACTTGATTTAAAAATTTTAAGTTTGGTGTTTTCTTGTTAGTAAAGTTTAAAATTTGAATTTCAAATCTTATCTTTTAAAATCTTTTTCAATTCCTTATCTTATCTTTTTATCTTTCTTTAATTTTCAAAAAAGTCTAGCTTATCTTATTTTAAATTCAATTTTTAAAATTCAATTTCAAAATTTAAAATATAAAATTCAAATTTCAAATTTTAAAATAAAATCTTTTTCAAATCTTTATCATATTATCTTAGCTTCTAATTTCTTTCCTTCTTTTGAAATTATTTAAATAAATAAAATAAAAAATAAAAATATTTTAATTCTAGTTTCCCTTTTTACTTCTAATTTTCGAATTTCATCTCTCTCTCTCTCTCTCTCTACTTCCACTCTTCTTGTCTTCTCAAGACATCTCATTAGAAGTGCTCTATATCCTGATATAGAGACACCTACCTTCCCGTTCCCTTGTTTCTTTCCTGAGTGTACAGGAACAAGAAGAGTGCACCAAGGACCCAAATGGGGAGGAACAGTTCAAAAGAACTTTGGGGTCCTATACGGCCCCCACTCCTGACTTCTATGGAAGAAGTATCAGTATACCACCCATCAGAGCAAGCAATTTTGAGCTAAACCCTCAGTTAATCACTCTAGTGCAGCAAAACTACCAGTATTTTGGACTTCCACAAGAAGAACCTACTGAATTCCTGGTAAATTTCTTACAGATTACTGACAAAGTGCACACTGAAGGAGTGGATCAGGATGTCTACAAACTGCTGCTCTTTCCCTTTGCTGTGAGAGGCCAAGCAAAGAGGTGGTTGGACAACCAGCCTAAATCTAGTTTAAAAACTTGGAGGCAACTAGTAGACAAGTTTTTGAGTCAATACTTCCCTCCAAGGAAGTTAACCCAGCTAAGGCTGGACATCTAAGACTTCAGACAAGAGAATAATAGATCTCTTCATGATGCCTGGGGGAGGTACAGAATGATGTTACGAAAATGCCCCACTAAAATGTTTTCAGAATGGGTGCAATTAGACATCTTCTATTACGGACTCATAGACGTGGGTAGGATGTCTCTAGACCACTCTACTAGTGGTTCTATACACATGAGAAAAACAATTGAAGAGGCTCACAAACTCATTGAGACAGTTGCCACTAACCAGCATCTGTACTCAGTTCGTGAGACTTCTATGAAAGGAGAGGTAAGAGCAGTATCTACCAAATCTAACCCTCCAGAACAAAATGGCCCATTGACTCAGCAACTACAAGCCCTTACATAGCAGTTGTTGGAATTGTAAGAGACTTGATGAACGGATTTTTGCTAGTAAAAAAATTCACAAATAAATTCTTGTTGCAAGTATAGTTTCTAAACCAACAAAGAATCCTTTTATACAAAAGTTTGGTTGTCACTTAAGCAAACCCAATAAAATTAATAACCGAAGTATTTAAACCTCGGGTCGTCTCTCAAGGAATTGCAGGGAGGTGTATTTATTATTGGTTATGGAAAAGTATCTTTTTGGGGTTTTTGAATAAGGAACAAGAAAATAAAATGGCAAGAAATTAAATTAATTGTTAAGAAAGCTCTTGGCAAGGTATGAAAACTGGACGTCCTACCCTAGTTATCCTTATCAATCGTGATGAGAATTGTCTGTTGCTCCCACTTAGTTAACCTTACCGAATAAAGGAAAGTCAAGTGGACTAATCAATTTGATTCCTCAAGTCCTAGTCAAATCCTAAGGAAAGACTAGCTTTAGAGGGATCCAAATCAACCAGCAACTTTCAATTATCAATCAACAAAGGAGTTTGATAACCTTCTTTCGAAATTATTTAAATAAATAAAAACAAAAATATTTTAATTCTAGTTTCCCTTTTTACTTCTAATTTTCGAATTTCATCTCTCTCTCTCTCTCTCTCTACTTCCACTCTTCTTGTCTTCTCAAGACATCTCATTAGAAGTGCTCTATATCCTGATATAGAGACACCTACCTTCCCGTTCCCTTGTTTCTTTCCTGAGTGTACAGGAACAAGAAGAGTGCACCAAGGACCCAAATGGGGAGGAACAGTTCAAAAGAACTTTGGGGTCCTATACGGCCCCCACTCCTGACTTCTATGGAAGAAGTATCAGTATACCACCCATCAGAGCAAGCAATTTTGAGCTAAACCCTCAGTTAATCACTCTGGTGCAGCAAAACTGCCAGTATTCTGGACTTTCACAGGAAGAACCTACTGAATTCCTAGCGAATTTCTTACAGATTGCTAACACAGTGCACACTGAAGGAATGGATCAGGATGTCTATAGATTGTTGCTCTTTCCCTTTGCTGTGAGAGGCCAAGCAAAGAGGTGGTTGGACAACCAGCCTAAATCTAGTTTAAAAACTTGGAGGCAACTAGTAGACAAGTTTTTGAGTCAATACTTCCCTCCAAGGAAGTTAACCCAGCTAAGGCTGGACATCTAAGACTTCAGACAAGAGAATAATAGATCTCTTCATGATGCCTGGGGGAGGTACAGAATGATGTTACGAAAATGCCCCACTAAAATGTTTTCAGAATGGGTGCAATTAGACATCTTCTATTACGGACTCATAGACGTGGGTAGGATGTCTCTAGACCACTCTACTAGTGGTTCTATACACATGAGAAAAACAATTGAAGAGGCTCACAAACTCATTGAGACAGTTGCCACTAACCAGCATCTGTACTCAGTTCGTGAGACTTCTATGAAAGGAGAGGTAAGAGCAGTATCTACCAAATCTAACCCTCCAGAACAAAATGGCCCATTGACTCAGCAACTACAAGCCCTTACATAGCAGTTGTTGGAATTGTAAGAGACTTGATGAACGGATTTTTGCTAGTAAAAAAATTCACAAATAAATTCTTGTTGCAAGTATAGTTTCTAAACCAACAAAGAATCCTTTTATACAAAAGTTTGGTTGTCACTTAAGCAAACCCAATAAAATTAATAACCGAAGTATTTAAACCTCGGGTCGTCTCTCAAGGAATTGCAGGGAGGTGTATTTATTATTGGTTATGGAAAAGTATCTTTTTGGGGTTTTTGAATAAGGAACAAGAAAATAAAATGGCAAGAAATTAAATTAATTGTTAAGAAAGCTCTTGGCAAGGTATGAAAACTGGACGTCCTACCCTAGTTATCCTTATCAATCGTGATGAGAATTGTCTGTTGCTCCCACTTAGTTAACCTTACCGAATAAAGGAAAGTCAAGTGGACTAATCAATTTGATTCCTCAAGTCCTAGTCAAATCCTAAGGAAAGACTAGCTTTAGAGGGATCCAAATCAACCAGCAACTTTCAATTATCAATCAACAAAGGAGTTTGATAACTCAAGAGTCTCCAATTACTCAACCAAAGCCAAGAATATAAAAATCTAACTTAAAACCCTCCCAAGCATTTTGTCAAACACTTGAAAGGAATAACATAAAAACATAGGAACTAATCAGAGATAATAAAATCCAAACAACTAATTGAAAGCGTCAATAACATAAAAATAACCATAAATCTGAAATACCTCAAATTGCATTAATAAGGGAAATTAAATCTAACATGAGAATTCATAAACCAAATTGGAAAAAAAGAGAATCAACAAGAAAAATAAATAAACTAGAATGCTGGAACAAATAAAAGTAGAAGAGAAACTAAATTAAAGGAACATTAAACTTGGAATTGAGAAAAAATAAACCTAAAACTAAGAGAAATCCTAAAACCTAGAGAGTGGAGAGAGCCTCTCTCTCTCTAGAAACTACATCTAAAACATAACTAATGTGAATGAATGAATCTCCTCTTGTGTTTCCCCCATTTTGCAGCTTCTATTCTGTGTTTTTCGGGCTTGGAACTGGGCCAAAAGGAGCCCAGAAATCGCCCCAAGCCCTTTCTGCAACTTTCTGCACGTGGCGCATGTCATGCGTACGCGTAGGTCACGCGTGCGCATCATTTGGCGAAATTCCTTGTCACGCGTACGTGTCGGTCACGCGTACGCATCGCTCGTCTTCTGCGCTAGGCACGCGTGCGGATCGCCCATGCCTGCGCGTCGCTGCCAGCTTCTCAAAACTTCATTTTCTCGCGTTCCTTCCACTTTTGCATGTTTCCTTTCTATCCTCTAAGCCATTCCTATCCTATAAAGCCTGAAAACACTTAACACATAGATCACGGCATCGAATGATAATAAAGAATAATTAAAATTGACAGTTTAAAGGCCTAGGAAACATGTTTTCAATTATATCACAGAATTAGGAAGGAATTGTAAAATCATGCAAATTATATGAATAAGTGAGCAAAGAATTGATAAAAACCACTCAAATTAGCACACAATAAACCATAAAATAGTGGTTTATCAATCTCCCCACACTTAAACATCAGCATGTCCTCATGCTAAGCTCAAGGAGACAAAAGTATAGGAATAAATGGGGGAAAGTAAGACTCATGAGATGCAACCTATGTATGCAAATGCAACTATATTCTAGGATGTGTCTATCTACTTGGTTAAAAGTAAATAAGTTCTTCAAGACAAACAGAAATCAGATTCCACTAATTCAAATTACATAGTAAGTAAACTTGTAAGAAGATAGCTCATGAAAGCAGGGAACATAGAATCAAGCATTGAACCCTCACTGGTAGTGTATATCACTTTAATCGCTCAGGTGTCTAGGGTTAACTCACTCTACTCTTCTCTAGTCATGCTTTCTAAATTTTGTTTTTCATCTAACCAATCAACAAAAATTTAGTATACCAATGCAAATATCATGAGGTCTTTTCGAGGTTGTAATGGGGCTAAGGTAAGGGTGAAGATATATGTATGGCCAAGTGAGCTATAATATGAATCTTTGACTAACCTGAGCTCTCACCTAAACACACACACACACTCTATGTAACTCTAAAATCATGCTTATCTACCCATAATTCCCACTTTTGCATCACATACTCATGTACCAAATCTTTCATTAATTTTATCACATATGCATTGATCTTTTATTAAACTTAACGATTGGGGCAATTTTTGTCCCCTTATTTTTTATTATTATTATTATTATTATTATTATTATTATTATTATTATTATTATTATTATTATTATTATTATTATTATTATTATTATTATTATTATTATTATTATTTCTCTTTTTTTTAAAGGTAAAAATAGACATAACATATCAATGCACATGGGTTTTTAATTTTTCTGGTCTCACATGAGTAGGTACCCAAATTTCTAATATTTTGTCAATAAAACATTGTACACTTTCATCAACCTAAGTTTCCACAGTTCCCCACACTAAATTGACTCACAATCTCTATCTTAAGCTAGCCAAAAATTCAATTGGGGTAATTAATTATTTTTCCGCTTAAGGCTAGTGATGTGCAGGGACGGATCCAGAAATACTATTCTGGAGGGGCCAATAACATATATAATATTAAAAAATTATACAAAAAATTATATAACGTAAAATGTATTACAAAAATATATCGATAGAGAATATATTTTAAAGTACAAAAAATATGTATGTATTTTTTATTAACGAAGTGATCGATTTTTCGTATCATAAAATGTATCGATAATAGAATTTGTGTCAAATTTTTCAGCAATTTTCTTTTCAATATAATTAAAAGACAATTAGTAAGAAATTAACATTTCATTTTGTTTATGAGTTATTTTTTACAATAATTCATCGCTAAAAAAGATCTCTCAGTTGTAATAGTTAAAACAGAGAGAATTAATAGCAAATGAATCAAGAAGGACGCTCACAAGAAGAAAAAAAACCTACTTTATGGGATTTGAAAAATTTTATTTAATTAAAAAATATTAGTAATAATATCTTTTCAGATTTTTAATATTATTACTTACTTTTTTAGATATTAGAAATCATTAATATTTAGGTTAGGCTAGACTTTTATTTATATTAGACTAAATACTAAATAAATTTTTAAAAAATTAAATTATACTTAATAACTTATTACTATTAATCTTTTTTTTAAAAAGTTGGGGGGGTCGAGGCCTCCACTCGCCCCCCCTTAGGTCCGTCCCTGGTGATGTGGTAAAATATAGAACAAATGGGGGTTAAAAGGCTCAAGGTGGCAAACAAAGGTGATTGAAATGGTAGGCTATTTGGGATAAGTAAGCTGATAACAATTAATGACCTCAATCATTTGTAAGCATGAATACAGTAAATAATGGACATATATAATGGAACAAAGTAAAGCTTGCAATCATAGAGAAGAAACACACAAGAATAAAGATCATGATTAAATAATGTAATCATGCAATTAAGCTCAAAAACCATATTCCAACTAAATATACATGTCATACAAGTTACTAAAAAGGCTTTAACTTAAATTAATCTGAATCTATAATTGCCTGTTTTAAGAAAGAGATATGTTCCCTGAGAATTTCATCAATTGACCAACACTTATTGTTATATATATATATATACTGAATGAGATGTTGTGATTATGAAAAACTAAAATATTTTAGTTTACTCCCGAATTTCAATCAAACCAAGTGCTCATATGCAAAAGGGTAAACTAAGCTCAATAATCTATGTTTTTCCATATCACAACTAACAGACTAAAAGTGCCATTCAAGCTAAATATCTAAGATATATACAAGCTCAAAGTGCAAAATGCAACAAAGACAAAATAAACAAGAGTACAATAGAGTAGAAATGTGCAAGTACTAAAAGAAAAATAAAATAAAGCAAAATACAGAAAAAAGCAAAATAGGATAAAAGGTCTGAAAATGGTTCACCAAAATAGAATCCGCCAGAGATGGCGACCTCCCCACACTTATATCAGAACATCGTCCTCGATGCTAAAGTCAAGTCGGGTGTGAAGGATCATCGCCTCCTGCAGGGTGTGCTGCTGGCTCTGTGGGCTCTGGCTTTGTAGGGGCCTGAGGCTCTGCAGTCTACTCAGGCTGAGGCTCCTCATGCTGTGCCTGCTGATGGTCCTCTACCTGAGCATCCTCCTCTTGCTCATCCTCCTCTTGAGAGTGCTCCGATGGTGTGTCAGGCTCGGAGGGGATGTCAGCATGTCACGACCTCATCATCAACTTCAGATGCTCATAGCGTCGCTTATTGTGACGCTCAGACCGCTCATAACGCAGCTGGTTGTGGTGCTCCATCTGATCCAGGCGCTCAAAGAGGAGGTGCACAAGGTGATAGATAGGCTGAGAGGCGGATGATTGTGCTGTGGAAGCAGGTAGGGCTGAAGGTGCTGAAGGTGCTGCGGAGGATGTGGCTGCATCAGTATTATATAATGTAAAATGTATTACAAAAATATATCGATAGAGAATATATTTTAAAGTACAAAAAATATGTATGTATTTTTTATTAACGAAGTGATCGATTTTTCGTATCATAAAATGTATCGATAATAGAATTTGTGTCAAATTTTTCAGCAATTTTCTTTTCAATATAATTAAAAGACAATTAGTAAGAAATTAACATTTCATTTTGTTTATGAGTTATTTTTTACAATAATTCATCGCTAAAAAAGATCTCTCAGTTGTAATAGTTAAAACAGAGAGAATTAATAGCAAATGAATCAAGAAGGACGCTCACAAGAAGAAAAAAAACCTACTTTATGGGATTTGAAAAATTTTATTTAATTAAAAATATTAGTAATAATATCTTTTCAGATTTTTAATATTGTTACTTACTTTTTTAGATATTAGAAATCATTAATATTTAGGTTAGACTAGACTTTTATTTATATTAGACTAAATACTAAATAAATTTTTAAAAAATTAAATTATACTTAATAACTTATTACTATTAATCTTTTTTTTAAAAAGTTGGGGGGGTCGAGGCCTCCACTCGCCCCCCCTTAGGTCCGTCCCTGGTGATGTGGTAAAATATAGAACAAATGGGGGTTAAAAGGCTCAAGGTGGCAAACAAAGGTGATTGAAATGGTAGGCTATTTGGGATAAGTAAGCTAATAACAAATGATGGCCTCAATCATATGTAAGCATGTAAATATACTAAATAATGGACATATAGAATGGAACAAAATATAGATTACAGTCATAGAGAAGAAAACACACAAGAATAAAATATTGTGGTAAAATAATGTAACCATGTAATTAAGCTCAAATCTCACGGGTTGTGTGTTCTTAGCTATAATTCATGTTCTAAATTATAGTCTTCAACAAGTTTAACAAAAAAGTTTTAATTTAAATTAGTGAAATATTATAAAATAGAGTCTTGAAAAGAAATTTACTACTTTAACCAAGTAGTGGTAGAAGAACATGCACAAAATCAAACATGCAATCAAACATGCAAATGTAACAACTAATTTAACAAGAAAAATTAAATATTGGCGTTGAAATAGGAACTAACTAACCCACAGAAGTCGGTATCGACCTCCCCACACTTAAAGATTGCACTGTCCTCCGTGCATGCTAAGATGTGCAGGTGGTTGGGTGGCTCCAACTGACATTTTTCTCTCCAAAGAATGTGCAGATGGACTTGTCTGTCGCCCCATGTAAAAGTTTTCTTTTTCCCTTCCTCGGTGGCCATCCTGAAAGAGAGGAAAAAGAAGAAAAGTAACCCAAAAACAAAGATAGGAAACAAATAAAATATGGCTGGGTTAATGCCAAATAATGAGAGTCTCAATTACATGGTAGCTATAACATACAAGTGAGAAAACAGTAACAGCAACTGGCGTATCAATAGTGCAAACATTGCAACAAAGGGGAAGAGTGTGGGTAATGAAAGATAGTGTAAGTTCATGTCAATGCAAAAGGAATACAGGTATCATAAAAGATTGGCATTGACAGAGAAATAATATCATCCAACAGTGTAAAACAAGTCACTAAGCACCAAAATAATACCAAAAAAGATACAATAGTTAAATAAGATCATTTAACACCAACGGAGAAAATAATAAACATAGAATAAAAATAAAAACATGCACAAGATTAAAATGCAATGAATGAATGTAAATGCAAGAGAATAAGGAGGAGAAATGAAGGGAGAAGGAAGTAAGAAAGGAGGAGGGAAGAAGGAAAAATGAAAGAAGAAAGAAGTAAGAATTTAAAAATAGGGCGCGACGTGTACGCATGCATCACGCGACGCGTGAAAACTGAGTTGGCCGTTCGATGCGTAAGCGTCGCCCAAGCATGGTCTAAAAGCGAAATGACGTGCATGCGTCAGGGACGTGAACACGTGGTTGAATTTGTGCCTCTAGCACAGTTCTAGCGCGAGGGCAGCACAACTCTCGGGTCAAATACCCATTTACGCCGATTGTCCTACCCACGTGTGCGCGTGCTTGACGCGTACGCGTGGATTTCCCAAGTTGCAAGTGACACACATGCGTGATGCACGCGTACGCGTAGGTCGAATTGTGCGCAGAGCATACCAGCCGCACAATTCCATCACAACTTTCTATTCGTTGGATGGGATAGGAAAACTTGGAATCGACGCCCACGCGTGGCCTACGCGCACGCGTGGGTTGCCCCTTTTTTTTATGCAGAATGCAAAATCCAGCATGCAGATGAATATGCAAAAATTATGAATGAACACTAATAAAAATAAAATAGAATAAAACTAAGAATAAAAATGAAAGATCGTACCATGGTGGGTTGTCTCCCACCTAGCACTTTTAGTTAAAGTCTTTAAGTTGGACATTTGGTGAATCCCTTGTTATGGTGGCTTGTGCTTGAACTCATCCAGGAATCCCCACCAATGTTTGCAATTTCAATAGCCTCCAGGGTCCCAAACTAGACACATAAAGCCGTCAAGCAAGTTAAAGCAAGTGACAAGGCCCCATGAGTATTGATTGCCAGAATGAATTCCAAGGTCCCAAACCTTGCTTTTGCACCCATCTTCTTGTTGATCATCATTTTTCCACTTGGGTGGTGAGCAATTGGAATTCTCACTGAGACATCCAAACAGCCTCCTAGACCCATTCAATTGAGTTCTACACCAATCCTTGCACTTCAACTTTGAGTATGCAGCCGTATTGAACCTTGCATGAAAAATCTTACCACTAACCATCTCCCTCTTACTCTTATAGCCACAAAGAGCTCTAAGTTGTCCATCCGTCTCAAGAAAATCATATTCAAGTGGGCTAATTAAGCTTAGAGATGAAAGATTTGCCCACTTGAATGAAGGAATGGATGGTGATGGCTTTGGGGTAGAGGTCTCCAACAACTTTGGCAAGGTGATTTCCAGCTCCATTCCCTTGAGCTCTTCCTTGACAACTTCCACCTCTTTGCAAGCTTCTTCAATTTCAACCTCTTCCTCTTGGTAGCTTTCTTCCAATTCAATCTCTTCTTCATTACTTATCAAGGGCATGGGAGGTTGTGCTTCTTCTTCTTTAATCTCCATCTCTTGATCAACCTCTGCAAAGTCTTCAACCATGATATGCCTCGGAGGTTGTACACCCTCCTCAACATCAACATCAAACACCTTGGAAGGAGGCTCTATGACTGGAATTTCCCATGGAGGTTCCTCATCTCACAAGTCTTCAACCACTTTTTCCTCTTCAACTATTACGGCTTCATCCACTTGTTCCAATACAAAGTCACGTTCCTCATTGTCCACTGGAGTTTCTAGTGTCTCCTTCATGCTACGCTCTTCATTAGATTCTCCACATGTAGCTATGGGAGTTCCTTGAGTGTCCAACCATTGGGAGGCTAATCAATTTACTACCTTGGTCAAGGCAGCCGTGAATCCTATTACCTTCTTAGTCATCCTTTATTGCCCTTGAAGAAGTACACCAAGGGTTTCATTCATTGGAGATTGGGGTGGTTGAAAGGGTTCATCACATGGGAAGAATGGTTCATGATCGGAAGGTGGTTCTTGGGAGTAATTGTGTCGGAATGGGGGTGGTTCTAAGTATGGTTCATAAGGCTCATAGGGCGGTTGGTATGCTGGATATAGGTTAGGGTCATATGGGGGTGTTTGGTGGTAAGGTACTTGTGAGTATGGTGGTTCAAAGCTATGTTGAGGAGGGGTTCATAGGTATATTGTGGTGGGTGTTGATTGTCACAGAGAGGTTCACCGTAACCATTGTCTTGGTATGCATCATAAAGTGGTTGTTGATAGTCCATTGGAGGTGGTTGTAGCCAAGAAGGTTGATCAAATCCTTGTGGCTCCTCCCATCTTTGATTATCCCATCCTTGATGCAAGCCTTCATTATAATCTCCACTTCCTACAACATGATTATAACCAAACTCATAGCCAAAGGGGTGAGAATTCATGGTAACAAAAGAAAATAAAAACAAAACTAATAAAAATTAAGCAACAAAGTCCTAAAACTAACAAAAACTAACAAATAAGCAAAAAGCAAATATTTACAATAACCAATAATAAGGCACACATTTGCAATTCCCCGGCAATGGCGCCATTTTGATGAACGGATTTTTGCTAGTAAAGAAATTCACAAATAAATTCTCGTTACAAGTATAGTTTCTAAACCAACAAAGAATCCTTTCATACAAGAGTTTGGTTGTCACTTAATCAAACCCAATAAAATTAATAACCGAAGTATTTAAACCTCGGGTCGTCTCTCAAGGAATTGCAGGGAGGTGTATTTATTATTGGTTATAGAAAAGTATCTTTTTGGGGTTTTTGAATAAGGAACAAGAAAATAAAATGGCAAGAAATTAAATTAATTGTTAAGAAAGCTCTTGGCAAGGTATGAAAACTGGACGTCCTACCCTAGTTATCCTTATCAATCGTGATGAGAATTGTCTGTTGCTCCCACTTAGTTAACCCTTACCGAATAAAGGAAAGTTAAGTGGACTAATCAATTTGATTCCTCAAGTCCTAGTCAAATCCTAAGGAAAGACTAGCTTTAGAGGGATCCAAATCAACCAGCAACTTTCAATTATCAATCAACAAAGGAGTTTGATAACTCAAGAGTCTCCAATTACTCAACCAAAGCCAAGAATATAAAAATCTAACTTAAAACCCTCCCAAGCATTTTGTCAAACACTTGGAAGGAATAACATAAAAACATAGGAACTAATCAGAGATAATAAAATCCAAACAACTAATTAAAAGCATCAATAACATAAAAACAATCATAAATCTGAAATACCTCAAATTGCATTAATAAGGGAAATCAAATCTAACATGAGAATTCATAAACCAAATTGGAAAAAAAGAGAATCAATAAGAAAAATAAATAAACTAGAATGCTGGAACAAATAAAAGTAGAAGAGAAACTAAATTAAAGGAACGTTGAACCTAGAATTGAGAAGAAATAAACCTAAAACTAAGAGAAATCCTAAAACCTAGAGAGAGGAGAGAACCTCTCTCTCTCTAAAAACTACATCTAAAACCTAACTAATGTGAATGAATGAATCTCCTCTTATGTTTCCCCTATTCTGCAGCTTCTATTCTGTGTTTTTCGGGTTTGGAACTGGGCCAAAAGGAGCCCAGAAATTGCCCCCAGCGCTTTCTGCAACTTTCTGCATGTGGCGCATGTCATGCGTACATGTAGGTCACTCGTGTGCGTCGTTTGATGAAATTCCTTGTCACGCATACGCGTCGCTCGTCTTCTGCGCTAGGCACGCGTGCACGTCACCCATGCGTGCGCGTCGCTGCCAACTTCTCAAAACTTCATTTTCTCGCGTTCCTTCCACTTTTGCATGTTTCCTTTCCATCCTCTAAGCCATTCCTGCCCTATAAAGCCTGAAAACACTTAACACACTGAAAGAGCGAAACTCTCGCGCGATCTAGAATTTTTACAAATAAATTCCCGTTGTAAGTATAGCTTCTAGACCGACAAGAATTCCTTTCTTACAAACGTTTTGGTTGTCACAAGTAACAAACTCCTTTGAAATTGATAACCGAAGTATTTAACCTCAGGTCGTCTTCTCAAGGAATTGCAGAGAGGTGTTTTTATTATTGGTTTTGAGTCTTGTAAATTGGGGGTTTTTAAAATAAGGAACAAGTAATGTAAAATAACAAGTCGTTAAAATAATAACTAATAAAGCTCTTGGCAAGGTATGAGAATTGAAAGTCCTATCCTAGTTATCCTTATCGATGGTGATGAGAATTGAGTTTTAATCCCACTTAGTTAACCTTTACTAAAGCAAAGGAAAGTCAAGTGGACTAATTAGTTTGATCCTCAAGTCCTAGTCAATCCATGTAGGAAGACTAGCTTTAGAGTGATCTAGATCAATTAGTAATATGCCAATTTCAACCACTGCTTTATTTGATAACTCAAGCGTCACCAATTACTTAACCAGAGCCAAAAGAGAAGAGAATCTACTCGAATGAAAATAATTTGGATTAATCGAAAGCATTCATAGCATAGATAAAACAATCTTATAACTGAAATACCTCAAATTAGATTAAATAGAATATTTAAATCTAACGTGGAAAAGTTCATAAATTAAATTGGAAAAATAAATAAAAAGGAACATTGAACCTGAGAAGTTGAAATCCTAAATCCTTTAAGAGGAATCCTAATCCTAAATCCTAAGAGAGAGGAGAGAACCTCTCTCTCTAAAAACTACATCTAAAACTAAAAATTATGAATTATGAGCTGATGATTATGAATGAATGGATTCCCTCATTTTATAGCCTCTAATCTGTGTTTTCTGGGCCAAAAACTGGGTCGAAAACAGCCCAGAAATCGCTGGAGAAGAAATCTGCCACGCTGATTTCCGTCACTGCGACAAGTCCGCGTGGAGCACGCGTTCGCGTTGCCTAGCGTCAGGGTAACTATGGCATATTTTATATCAAATCGAAGCCCCAGACGTTAGCTTTCCAACGCAACTAGAACTGCGTTGTTTGGACCTTTGTAGCTCAAGTTATGACAGTTTTAGTGCGAGAGGGTCAGGCTGACAGCTTTGCAGTTCCTTCAACTTCTTGTATTCCTTCCACTTTTGCATGCTTCCTTTCCATCCTCCAAGCAATTCCTGTCCTATAATCTCTGAAATCACTTAACGCACATATCAAGGCATCGAATGGTAATAAGAGAGGGTTAATATTAGCAAATATAAGGCCAAAGAAGCATGTTTTCAATCATAGCACAAAATCAGGAAGGAAAACGTAAACTCATGCAAATCATATGAATAAGTGTATGAAAGATTGATAAAATCCACTCAATTGAGCACAAGATAAACCATAAAATAGTGGTTTATCAACCTTCCCACACTTAAACATTAGCATGTCCTTATGCTAAGCTTAAGAGAACTAAAAGAGTGAAGTGGAATGGTATGATGTATGAAATGCAACCTATCTATATAATGCAACTACATGCAAAGATGTTTCTACCTACTTGGTTAAAAGTGAAATAAGTTCTTCAAGACAAATACAACCCAAATTCCACTAATTCAAATCGTACAATAAAAGGAAGTAAACTTGTAAGAAGATAGCTCATGAAAGCAGGGAACATAGAATTAAGCACTGAACCCTTACTGGTAGTGTATATCACTCTAACTCTCTCAAGTGTCTAGGGTAATTCACTCTACTCTTCTCTAGTCATGCTTTCTAAACTTTGTTCTTCATCGAACAAATCAACAAATATTTAGTATACCAATGCAAACATCATGAGGTCTTTTCAGGGTTGTAATGGGGCTGAGGTAAAGGTAAGGGTACATGTATGGCCAAGTGAGCTATAATATGAATCTTTGACTAACCTAAGCTCTCACCTAATATACATATACTCTATATACTGTTAAATTCATGCCTAGCTACCCATAATTCCCACTTTTGTATGATTCCCATACTCATGTACCAAATTTTTGATATTTCTTTACTTTTATCACATGTGCATTGATCTTTTTATTAACTTAGCATTGGGGTAATTTTGTCCCCTTATTTATTTATTGAAAATTTTTTTTGAATCATAAAAGCAAATATAACTTATCAATGCACATGGATTTTTAATTTTTTTCTGGTTTTACATGAGTAGGTTCCCAAATTCCCAATATTCAAATAAATTAGAAACATGATACATTCCCTTATTAACCCATGTTCCCACAATTTCCCCATAGTTAGTTGATGTACAATCTCTATCTTAAGCTAACCAAAGATTCAATTGGGGTGATTACTTGTTTTTCCGCTTAAGGCTAGTGATGTGGTAAAATATATAACAAATGGGGATAAAAAGGCTCAAAGTGGCTAACAAAGGTAATTGAAAGGGTAGGCGTATTTGGGATAAGAGAGTAAAAATTCAAATAATGGCCTCAATCATATGCAAGCATGTAAATACACTAAATAGTGGACATATAGAATGGAACAAAGCAAAGATTGCAATCATAGGGAAGAAAACACACAAGAATAAAAATTTATGGTTAAATAATGTAACCATATAAATAAGCTCAAAATCTCACAGGTTGTGTGTTCTTGGCTATAATTCATGTTCCAAATACAACTTCAAACAAGTTTTAACATAAAAAAAAATTTCAATTTAAATTAGTGAAAATTTTCAAAAATAGAGTCCTAAAAAATTATTACTTTAACCAAGTAGTGACTAAATGCATAAAATCAAACAAATATGCAATCAAATATGCAAATGCGACAATGAACTAACAAAGAAAATAGAGTATTGGTGTTGGAAAGAAGGTAACTAACCCCTGGAAGTCGGTATCGACCTCCCCATACTTAAAAATTGCACCGTCTTCGGTGCATGCTAAGATGTGCAAGTGGATGGGTGGCTCCAACTGATGCTTTTCTCTAGAGATTGTGCAGATGGACTTGTTTGTCGCCTCATTTAGAGCTTTCCCTTTCCCTTCTTTGGTGGCCATCTTGAAAGAAGAAGAAAAGAAAAAAAGTAACCCAGAAATAAAGATAAGAAAATAAATACAGTATGGGTGGGTTAATGCCAAATAATGGGGGTCTCAATTACATGGTAGCTACAACATGCAAGTGAGAAAATAATAGAAGCACATGGCATACCAGTGGTGCAGAATTTGCAACAAAGGAGAGGGGAATGTGGGTAATGCAAGATAGTATAAGTTCATATCAATGCAAGAGAAGTACAAGTATCATAAAAGATTAGTATTGATTTAAATAATGTTACCCAATCAGAATAAAACAAGTCATAAGCACCAAGAAAATACCAGAAAAGATGTAACAGTTGAATAAGAACATTTGAACACCAATGGAAAATAATAAATTTAGAAATAAAATAAAAATATGCACAAAATTAAAATACAATGAATGAAGGTATGCAAATAAATAAAATAAAATGAAAGTGAAAAAGGATGAGAAGTTAAAAAGATGAAGAAAAAGAAAGTAAGAAAGGAGAGAGAAAGAAGAAAAGATAGAAGAAATTAGGATTAGAAAAGAAAAGATAAGATAATTGGCGCTGATCTGGATAAGTTGTGCGACGCATGCGATGCAGACGCGTGGTTCACGCGTTCGCGTGGATAGCGCTTCTATGAAGTGACGTGGATGCGTGGGTCACGCGTTCGCGTGGAGTGATTTGTGCCTTTAGTGCAAGGGCAGCCTCGTGGTCGCGCAACTCTTTGTTTTAAATGCATTTTGCCAAAAATCTGGGTGACGCGATCGCGTGGTTGACGCGATCGCGTGAATGGCCATTCTTTTAAAATGACGCGAACGCGTGGGGCACGCGTTTGCGTGGTAGGGCTTGTGCTGCTAGCATAGTTCCAGCCCCACTCCATCATAATTTTCTGCCATACACCTCTTTACGTCGATTTCACAGGGCCACGCGTTCGCGTGAGTGACGCGGACGCGTGGGAGGCATTTTTCCCACATGACGCGAACGCGTCAGCAATGCGGTCGCGTCGATCAATTTGTGCCAAAGACACGCCTCCAACCACGCTCTCGCGTGACCCTCTGTTCAATTTTCTTTTCTTCAAAACGCACTGGTGACGCGGACGCGTCGGCAACGCTGTTGCGTCGCGTGCAATTTTTTTTTTCAATTATGCAGTATGCAATGCTAATGTAAATGCTACGAATACTTCCAGGTTCAATGGAAATCAAATAAAATAAAAACAAACAACACGAAATAAAATTGAAAAAGAAACGATCATACCATGATGGGTTGTCTCCCACCTAGCACTTTTAGTTAAAGTCCTTAAGTTGGACATTTGGTGAGCTCCTTGTTATGGTGGGTTGTGCTTGTATTCATCCAAAAATTTCCACCAATGTTTGGAATTCCAATGGCCTCCGGGATCCCAAACTAGGCGCAGAAAGCCTTCAAGTAAGTTAAAGCAAGTGACAAGGCCCCAAGAGTGTTGATTGCCAGAATGAATTCCGGGGTCCCAAATCTTGCTTTTGCACCCGTCTTCTTGTTGATCATTATGATTCCATCCGGGTAGCAAGCAATCTGAATTCTCACTAAAGCGGCCAAACAAATTCCTAGACCCATTCAGTTGAGCTTTACATCAACCCTTGCATTTAAACTTTGAGCACACAACCATGTTGAACCTTGCTTGACAACTCCAACCACTAACCATCTTCCTCTTACTCGTAATGCCACAAAGAGCTCTAAGTTGACCATCCGTCTCCAGTAGCCCATATTCAGGTGGAATTAGAAAGCTAAGGGATATGAATTTTACCCACTTGAATGTTGTGAAGGATGATGGCAACTTAGAGGGAGGGGTCTTCAACAACTTTGGTAAGGTAATTGCAGGCTTTGCTCCCATGTATTCTTTCTTGACATCTTCCACCTATTTGCAAGCTTCTTCAATTTCAACCTCTTCCTCTTAGTAGCTTTCTTTCAATTCAATCTCTTCTTCATTGCTCACCAAGGGCATGGGAGGTTGTGCCTCTTTTTCTTGAATCTCCATCTCTTGATCAACCTCTTCCAAGTCTTCAACCAGGGTATGCCTTGGAGGTTGTACACCCTCCTCAACAACAAATTCAAACTCCTTAGAAGGGGGTTCTATGACTGAGCTTTCCCATGGAGGTTCCGCATCTCCTAAGTCTTCGACCACTTCTTTCTCTTTAACGATTACAGCTTCGTCCAATTGTTCCAATACAAAGTCATGTTGTTCATTGTCCACCGGAGTTTCTAGCTTCTCCTTCATGCTGCGTTCTTCAGTAGATTCTCCACATGAAGCCATGGGAGTACTTTGAGTGCTCAGATGTCGGGAAGCTATTATATTTAATACCTCGGTTAAGGCAGTAGTGAGTTCTAGTACACTCCTTTGCATCCTTACTTGCCCTTGAAGAATACCACGAAGGATGTCATCCATTGGGGATTGGGGTGGATATGGGGGTTCATTATTTTGGAGAAAGGGTTCATAATAGGAAGATGGTTCTTCTTGATAAGGATATGGAGATGGTGAATATTGAGGTGGTAGTTCTGGGTGTGGTTCATATGGTGGTTGGTGTGGTGGATAAGGATTAGAGTCATATGGGGGTGTTTGGTGGTAAGGGGCTTGTGAGTATGGTGGTCCAGAGTTGTGTTGAGGAGATGGTTCATAAGCATATGGTGGGACTTATTGGTAACTACAAGGGGGTCCACCATAGTCATCATTTTGGTATGCATCACAGAAGAGTTGTTGGTTATAGTGCATTGGAGGTGGTTGCTGCCAAGAGGGTTGATCAAATCCTTGTGGCTCCTCCCATCTTTGATTCTTCCAACCTTGATGCCTACTATAGTTTCCATTCCTTACAACAACATTGGAACCAAACTTGAAACCAGAAGGGTGAGAATTCATAATAGCAAATAAAAATTAAAAACGAAAATTAAAACAAATTTAAATTAAAAGGTTTTTGAGATTTAAATTTTGAATTTTAAATTTTGAAAATTTAAATTTTGAAATTTAAATTTTGAAATTTTGAATTTTTTAATTTATTTTTGAATTTTGAATTTTTTGAAATTTGAAATTTGATTTTTTAATTTAAATATTGAAATTTGAAATTTGATTTTTTAAATAAGATAAGATAAGGTTTTGAAAAAGATATGATTTTTGAAAAATATTTGAATTTTGAAATTTAAAACTAAGATAAGATAAAAAAAAGTTTTAAAATAAAAAATCTGAATTTTTAAAAGGAAAATTCGAAATCCAATTAAAATAAATAGAAAAGATATTTTTGAATTTAATGAGAAAAGTGAAAAATAATAAAATGATACCAAACTTAAAATTTTTAGATCAAAACGAAGAAAACAACCAAGAACAACTTGAAGATCAAGATGAACACCAAGAACAAATTTTTGAAAAAATTTTTAATAACTGAATAAAAACCAATAACCTCTTAATTTACGAAAAAGCAAAAATAAAACAAAAATAAAAACAAATAAACAAGAAAAAAGCAAATATTTACAATAACCAATAATAAGGCACACGTTTGCGATTCTCCGGCAACGACGCCATTTTGAAAGAGTGAAACTCTCCCGCGATCTAGAATTTTTACAAATAAATTCCCGTTGTAAGTATAGCTTCTAGACCGATAAGAATTCCTTTCTTACAAACGTTTTGGTTGTCACAAGTAACAAACCCCTTTGAAATTGATAACCGAAGTATTTAACCTCGGGTCGTCTTCTCAAGGAATTGCAGGGAGGTGTTTTTATTATTGGTTGTGAGTCTTGTAAATTGGGGGTTTTTAAAATAAGGAACAAGTAATGTAAAATAACAAGTCGTTAAAATAATAACTAATAAAGCTCTTGGCAAGGTATGAGAATTGGAAGTCCTATCCTAGTTATCCTTATCGATGGTGATGAGAATTGAGTTTTAATCCCACTTAGTTAACCTTTACTAAAGCAAAGAAAAGTCAAGTGGACTAATTAGTTTGATCCTCAAGTCCTAGTCAATCCGTGTAGGAAGACTAGCTTTAGAGCGATCTAGATCAATTAGTAATATGCCAATTTCAACCACTGCTTTATTTGATAACTCAAGCGTCACCAATTACTTAACCAGAGCCAAAAGGGAAGAGAATCTACTCGAATGAAAATAATTTGGATTAATCGAAAGCATTCATAGCATAAATAAAACAATCTTATAACTGAAATATCTCAAATTATATTAAATAGAATATTCAAATCTAACGTAGAAAAGTTCATAAATTAAATTAGAAAAATAAATAAAAAGGAACATTGAACCTGAGACGAAGTTGAAATCCTAAATTTTTTAAGAGGAATCCTAATCCTAAATCCTAAGAGAGAGGAGAGAACCTCTCTCTCTAAAAACTACATCTAAAACTAAAAATTATGAATTATGAGATGATGATTATGAATGAATGGATTCTCCCATTTTATAGCCTCTAATCTGTGTTTTCTGGGCTGAAAACTGGGTCGAAAACAGCCCAGAAATTGCTGGAGAAGAAATCTGCCACGCTGATTTTTGTCACTGCGACACGTCTGCGTGGAGCACGCGTTCGCATCGCCTAGCATCAGGGCAACTATGGCATTATATATCAAATCTAAGCCCCAGACGTTAGCTTTCCAATGCAATTGGAACCGCGTCGTTTGGACCTGTGTAGCTCAAGTTATGACAGTTTTAGTGCGAGAGGGTCAGGCTGACAGCTTTGCAGTTCCTTCAACTTCTTGTATTCCTTCCACTTTTGCATGCTTCCTTTCCATCCTCCAAGCCATTCCTGTCCTGTAATCTCTGAAATCACTTAATGCAAATATCAAGGCATCGAATGGTAAACTCATGCAAATCATATGAATAAGTGTATGAAAGATTGATAAAATCCACTCAATTGAGCACAAGATAAACCATAAAATAGTGGTTTATCGCACACAGATCACGACATCGAATGGTAATAAAGGATAATTAAAATTGACAGTTTAAAGGCCTAGGAAACATGTTTTTAATTATATCACAGAATTAGGAAGAAATTGTAAAATCATGCAAATTATATGAATAAGTGAGCAAAGAATTGATAAAAACCACTCAAATTAGCACAAGATAAACCATAAAATAGTGGTTTATCAAGGCTTTGCAAGAAACTCAGGCTTCCAACTGGAATATAGAGACACAACTAAGTTAAACGAGGTAGAAATTATCTAAACAGATAAAAGAAGAGTGTCAGGCTTTCCAACTAAGGAGTGGAAAAACCTTAAACACCCATCCTTAGAACAACAAAAGACAAGAGGAGGAAAGGCTGACAGAAGACAAGCTGACGGCAGTCCAAGGCACCTTTGAGGGAGTTGAACGCCCAAGGAGGAATGCCTTTGGCATTCAACGGCCAGAAAAGGGTACTCCTGGCATTGAATGCCAAGGAGGGGGTAGTACTCTTGGCATTGAACGCCTAGAAGGGGGCAGCAAGGGCGTTGAACGCCCAAGCAGGGGTGTTCAAACACATGCAAGTGCTAATAAAACCTCTCCTAAGCAAGCTAATAACCCCATTTCTAGTACTGTAGGCACTCAACCTACATCAACTAAGGTTGATGAATGCTGAACTAAGATGCCATTTTCCCAGAAGCTCCGTCAAGAAGAAAAAGATAAATAGTTTGCCCGCATTGCAGACTACCTCAAAACATTAGAAATTAAGATCTCTTTTGCAGAAGCTCTTGAACAGATACCTTCTTATGCTAAGTTCATGAAAGTCATATTAAGTTACAAGAAGGATTGGAGAGAAGTAGAAACAGTCCTCCTCACTAAAGAATGCAGTGTAGTAATCCAGACGAACTTATTAGAGAAGCTTCAGGATTCTGGGAGCTTCTTGATACCATGCATCCCAGTAATTTGATAAAGAAGTTCTGCTTGACTCAGGAAGTCAAGCCAACCCGCATATGCCTTCAGTTGGCTGATGGCTCTATCAAATTTCCACTAGGTGTGGTGGAAGACATGATTGTTAGGGTTGGAACATTTGCTTTTCCCACAGACTTCGTGGTGCAAGAAATGGATGAGTACAAAAGTGCATCCCTCATTTTAGGAAGACCTTTCCTAGCCACGGGACGGACCCTCATTGACGTTCAAAAAGGGGAAGTCACCCTAAGAGTCAATGAGGATGAATTCGTGCTGAATGTTGCTAAAGCTATGCAGCATCCAGACACCCCAGAGGAATGCATGAGCATTGATATCATTAATTCCCTAGTGGAAGAAGTGAATATAGTCGAGAGACTTGAAGAAAAATTGGAGGACATCCTTTATGATGCCGAGCCTGATTTAGAGGCACCAGAAGAAAGAAAGGAGACCTTAACGGCTCCTAAAGAAGAGGGTGATCCTCCTAAACTCGAGCTCAAACTGTTATCATCATCCTTGAAATATGCATTTATAGGAGATGGGGACATTTATCCTGTGATTATAAGCTCTGCTTTAGAACCACAGGAAGAAAAAGTGCTGATCAAAGTGCTAAAGGCGCACAAGACAGCTCTTGGGTGGACCATAAGTGGCCTCAAAGACATTAGTCCAACCCGATTCATGCACAAAATCCGGCTGGAAGATGACGCCAAACCTGTGGTGCAACCATAAAGGTGACTGAATCCAGCTATGAAGAAAGTAGTACAAAAGGAAGTCACAAAATTCTGAGAGGCTGGGATTATTTATCCTATTTCAGACATCCCTTGGGTGAGCCCTGTCCAAGTTGTACCCAAGAAGGGAGGAATGACAATGGTTCACAATGAAAAAAATGAACTGATTCCCACAAGAACAGTTAGAGGGTGGCGTATGTGTATTGATTACAGGAGACTCAATAACGCCACAAGAAATGATCATTTTCCTTTACCATTCATAGATCAGATGCTAGAGAGGCTAGCAGGGTATGCATTCTATTATTTCCTGGATGGTTATTACGGTTACAATCAAATTGAAGTGGATCCACAGGATCAAGAAAAGACAGCATTCACATGCCCATATGGAGTGTTTGCTTACAGGAGAATGCCATTTGGCTTATGCAATGCTCCTGCCACCTTTCAGAGGTGTATGCTCTCCATTTTTTCTGATATGGTGGAGAAGTTCCTTGAAGTATTCATGGATGACTTCTCTGTCTTTGGAGATTCATTTGAATCCTACCTTGACCATCTTGCCCTAGTTCTGAAATGTTGCCAAGAAACAAACCTGGTTTTAAACTGGGAAAAATGTCACTTCATGGTAACTGAAGGAATTTTTCTTGGACATCGAATTTCAAACAAAGGGATAGAGGTGGATCAAGCTAAGGTAGAAATAATTGAGCGATTACCACCACCCACTATGTAAAGGGAATCAGAATTTTCCTGGGACATGCAGGGTTTTACAGGAGCTTCATAAAGGATTTTTTGAAAATTGCAAAGCCCCTGTGTAACCTGTTGACCACTGACACTCCATTTGTTTCTTGCAAGGAATGCCTGCATGCCTTTAAAAGCCAAGCTTATCACTGCACCCATTATTTCTGCACCCAACTAGGACTTGCCATTTGAACTAATGTGTGATGCCAGTGACCATGCAATTGGCGTAGTCCTGGGGTAGATACATGATAAGCTCCTGCATGTCATTTATTACGCCAGTCATGTTCTAAATGACGCACAGAAGAACGATACTACCACAAAAAAGGAATTACTTACAGTGGTTTATGCCATTGATAAGTTTAGATCTTATTTAATACGGTCTAAGGTCATTGTATACACTAACGATGCTTCTCTCAAGTATCTTCTCACTAAGTAGGATTCTAAGCCAAGGCTGATAAGATGGGTACTACTCTTGCAAGAGTTTGATATAGAAATCAGAGACAAAAAAGGTTCAGAGAACCAAGTGGCAAACCACTTATCTCAGATTGAGCCAGTTGCAGGGACTGCACTTCTGATGTGTGGATTTATACCGGTTCGGAATTTAACAAAATAATTTCGTTGTAAGCATAGCCCAAACCGAGAATCGATCCTCAAATCAAAGTTTAGATTTTGGTTGTCACAAGTCCAACCCAATAAAAATAACCGAGAGTATTAGTCCCGGGTCGGTCTCACTAGAAATTACAATCGAGTACCTAATTATTGGTTATGAAGTTCAAGGGGGTTGGGTTGATAAAACAAGAATTTAAAAAGGCAAGAAATGTAAAGCAAGCAACTAAAGAAAGCAAGTAATAAAGAGAGACATTCATGGAAAAGATTGAGAATATAGGCTTTCTATCCTAGTCATTAATTATTATACAATGATTAACAAGAGCTAATCCTATTTAGTCATCTCCAACATTGGAAGAAGGTACAATGTTATCCTCACATGAGAGAAAGTCAAATAAGACTAGTTAATCTCAATCCAAAAGTCCTAATCAAATTACTAATTGAATTAGCAAGAGATTAGAGTCAATGGAAATAATATTAACAAACAACTCTAGGTCACCAATCTAAATTGGGTATTGATGACTCAAGATTGCCTAATTTCTCTTTCCAAGCCAAGAATGCTCAAAAAGCTACTCTAACATCCAACCAAGCATTTTGTCAAACACTTGGAAGGTGATAATGAGATTTGCATGATGGTCTAGAATTTTCTTTTTATAGAAAAGAATTACTTCGTTGTAAGCATAGCTCCAAACCAACAAACAATTCTCACATAAAAAAAAAGAAACTTGAGTTGTCACATGTAACAAACCCCAAATAAAAATTAACCAAAGTATTTAGACTCCGGATCGTCTCCCTAAGAAACAATGTAGTTCTTAGTTATTGGCTATGAAGGGGTAAAAGGGGGTTTTGGTTCATGAGATGGCAAGAAAAATAGATTAAGCAAGTAAGTAAAGAAAGTAAGATAAAGAACTCTTGGCTAAGACTTGGGTAATTGAGATCACCATCCTTGTCAACAAACCGAATATTGATAATCATGAGAGACCAACCTATTAAGTCTACTTCCCAAAAGCTTTAAGTACGTAACATCTACTCCTAAGCTTGAAGTACGTCAAATAGATTTGATCACATCAATCCTTAAGTCCTAACCTACCTACCAATTAACTTAGTAGTGGGTTAGCGTCAATGGGTATCAAATTGATCACCATGGGTTCTCAAATCACCAAGTCAATGAGACCCAACGATTCAAGATTACCCAATTCCCTCGGCCTAGACCAAGAGTTGATAAAACTACTCAAAAACTAAAAAGAACATTTCATCAAACACATAGAGTGCGATAAAAGTAAACATCATAAATTGCAAGAATAATAAATCTAAAAACTACTAAGTGCAAGAAAAGCAAGATCAACAACTCAAATCAACAAGAAAGAGACATCAAGCATTAAATTGCATTAAAAGTAAATCAAATTCAACATGAGTTCATCATCACAAAAGAGAGCAAAATGAGAAATTAACATCACAATTGAGATAATCAAGATGTAGAGATGAGAAATTATAAAAGAAACAAGATGAGGTCAAGTAATTAACATGAATTTAAGATAATCTAACCTAATCCTAACCTAATTCTAGAGAGAAGAGGGAGCTTCTCTCTCTAGAAAACTAATTAAAGGCTCATGTTGGCTAAACTAATTGCTCCCCCTTTGCTTGGACTTCAATTCTGAATGAAATACACTTAGAAACAAGTTAGAATTGGGCCTGGGCAGCTCAAAAATCGCCCCCAGCGTTTTGCCTTTAAGTGGGCCATGTAAGAGTATTGGCGCGTGCGCGCCATGTGCGCGTGCGCGTCAATAGGCAAATTTTCCATCCGCGCGGACGCGGCAAGTATGCGTGCGCGTCTATTGGCGAGACCACTTTTGCGCATGTGCGCCTTGTGCGCGTACGCGTCATTTGATGCATTCCCAATCTTTGTTTCTTCATGCATTCTCCCTTTTGTATGCTTTTCTATTCATTTCTTCCATCTAATACTTGCCTTATAAACCTGAAATCACTCAACACACACATCAAGGCATCGAATAGAATTAAAGTGAATCAAAATTACCAATTTAAGGTCTAAAAAGTATGTTTCTACACTTAAGCAAAATTCAAGGGAGAATTACAAAACCATGCTATTTCATTGAATAAATATGGAAAAAAGTGGTAAAATCCCCCAAAATAAGCACAAGATAAATCACAAAATTGGGGTTTATCAGAAGGCATAAAAGAAAAGCATCATAAAATTGCAAGATTAATAAAATCTACAACTACCCAATTGCAGGAAACAATAACAATAACTCAATTAAACAATAAAGGAAGATAAAACATAAATTGCATTAAATGAAAATCCAAATCCAACAATAGTGCATGAACATAAAAATGACATAAAAGGAGAATTAATAAGAGAACTAAGAAGAACAAAGATGTAAGAACAAGAATTATAAAGAAAACTAATTGAAAACAAGAATCAAAACCTAAATCTAAAAGGGAATTAAACTAAGAACCCTAATTTCTAGAGAGAAGAGGGAGCTTCTCTCTCTAGAACTAACCTAAGGCATGATCCTAGCTAATCTAATTGCTCCCCCCCTCCCATTTCCTTGCAATTCTTGGGTTCAAAAGCATCAAATAGCTTTAGAAATGAGTTGGATTTGGGCTTGGGAAGCTCAGAAATCGCCCCCAGCGTATTGCCTTTAATGAAGTCACGTGCAGCTTGTCACGCGTACGCGTCACTGGCAACTTTCTTCATCTGACGCGTACGCGTCGCCTTGACGAGAGCCTCACTCATGCGTGCGTGTCACTCACGCGTACGCATCACTATAAATCTTCCAACTCCTTGTTTTCCATGAATTCTCCATCTTGCATGCTTTTCTCTTCACTTCTTTGATCCATTCCTTGCCCTTTTAATCCTAAAATCACTAACAAACATATCAATGCATCAAATAGAATTAAAGTGAATTAAATTTAGCTATTTTAGGGGCTAAAAAGCATGTTTTCACTCTTAAGCACAAATTAGAGAGAATTACAAAAACCATGCTATTTCATTGAATAAATGTGAGATAAGTTGATAAAATTCCCTAAATTCAACACATGATAAACCACAAAATTGGAGTTTATCAGCTTCCCTGTACTGAGGTAACTAAAACATTTCCTGATTTAGATAGCCCCTTAGTTTGCATACATTGCAAACTACAAAGCCATAAGGTTCATCCCCAAGGAATACAGTAGACAGTAAGCTCAAAAACTCATGCATGATGTAAAGTACTACTTGTGGGATGAACCATACCTCTTCAAAAAATGCTCGGACGGTGATGAGAGAACTTTTGCATGGTCTAGAAATTTGCGGATAAATCCTCGTTGCAAGTATAGTTTCTAAACCTTCAAAAGTTCTTTCATACAAACGTTTGGTTGTCACAAGTAACAAACCCCTTTAAAATTGATAACCGAGTATTTAAACCTTGGGTCGTCTTCTCAAGGAATTGCAGGGAAGTATGTTCTTATTATTGGTTATGAAGATTGTAAATTTGGGGTTTTGAGAATAGGGAGCAAGTAATTTAAATTGCAATTAAAATAAATAAATAACTGTAAAATAAACTTTTGGCAAGGTATGAGAAATTGGAAGTCCTAGCCCAGTTATCCTTATCAACAATAATGAAAATTGACTCTTGATTCCACTTAGTTAACCTTTACTAGAGCAAGGGAAGGTCAAGTGACTAATTAGTTTGATCTTCAAATCCTAGTTAATCCCTAAGGAAAGATTGGAATTATCGAAGTTCAGTTCAATTAGCAAAGATAACAATTATCACTTATGTTGAGTTAAGATAACTCCTGAGTTACTAATTTCTTAACCAAAGCCAAGAATGTAGAAAGCTAAATTAAAATCATAAATATCTGGAATACCTCAAATAAAAGACATTCAAAGCAGTAAAATCTAACATGGAAAAGTTCATAAGCCAATTGGGCAACATAAATCAAATACAAATAAAAGCATTAGAGTCAATAAAAATAGAAGCGAAAGTAAACAGAAAGGGACATTGAACCTGGGATCGAGAGTCACTCCTAAAACTAAGAGAAGTCCTAAATCCTAATCCTAAGAGAGAGAGAGGAGAGAACCTCTCTCTCTAAAACTACATCTAAAACATGAAAAGTCAATTATGAGAGCCTCCCCCATGAATGAATGGATTCCCCCACTTTATAGCCTCTAATCTGTGTTTTTTGGGCCGCAAACTGGGTCGAAAACAGCCCAGAAATCGCTGGAGAAGAATTCAAACACGCTGATTTCCGTCACTGTGACGCGGCCGCATGGGTCACGCGATCGCGTCACCTAGCGTCAGGGAAATTATGGCATATTATATATTAAATCGAAGCCCCGAACGTTAGCTTTCCAACGCAACTGAAACCGCGTCATTTGGACCTCTGTAGCTAAAGTTATAGCCGTTTGAGTGCGAAGAGGTCAGGCTGGACAGTTTAGCAATTTCTCCAGCTTCTTGTATTTCTTCCACTTTTGCATGCTTTCTTTCCATCCTCTGAGTCATTCTTGCCCTGTAATCTCTGAAATCAGTTAACACACATATCAAGGCATCTAATGGTGATAAGAGAGGATTAATAATAAGCAAATTTAAGATCAAAGAAGCATGTTTTCAATCAAAGCACGTAATTAGGAAGGCAAATGTAAAACCATACAAATAGTATAAATAAGTGGGTAAAGAGTAGATAAAAACCACTCAATTGAGCACAAGATAAACCATAAAATAGTGGTTTATCAACCTCCCCACACTTAAACATTAGCATGTCCTCATGCTAAGCTCAAGAGAAACTATAAAGGGGTGAAGAGGAAAGTAAGAATGTATGAAATACAACCTATCTATATGAATGCAACTACATGCAAAATGTTTCTACCTACTTAGTTAAAAGTAAAGAAATTTTTCTAAAAACTACATCTACTTCTAAAATTGTGAATGTGAAAGCCTGTTTATGAATGGATGCATTCCCCCACTTTATAGCCTCTAATCTGTGTTTTCTGGGCCGCAAACTGGGTCGAAAACAGCCCAGAAATCGCTGGAGAAGAATTCAAACACGCTGATTTCCGTCACTGCGACGCGGCCGCATGGGTCACGCGGTCGCGTCGCCTAGCGTCAGGGAAACTATGGCATATTATATATCAAATCGAAGCCCTGGACGTTAGCTTTCCAACGCAACTAGAACCGCATCGTTTAGATTTCTGTAGCTAAAGTTATAGCCGTTTGAGTGCAAAGAGGTCAGGCTGGACAGCTTAGCAATTTCTCCAGCTTCTTGTATTCCTTCCACTTTTGCATGCTTCCTTTCCATCCTCTGAGTCATTCCTGCCCTGTAATCTCTGAAATCAGTTAACACACATATCAAGGCATCTAATGGTGATAAGAGAGGATTAATAATAAGCAAATATAAGATCAAAGAAGCATGTTTTCAATCAAAGCAGATAATTAGGAAGGCAAATGTAAAACCATGCAAATAATATGAATAAGTGGGTAAAGAGTAGATAAAAACCACTCAATTGAGCACAAGATAAACCATAAAATAGTGGTTTATCAGACGGTATAATCCACCGGTGTGTGTCTGAAGAGGAAGTACAGTAGATCCTATGGCATTGCCATAGCTTAGAATATGGAGGACACTTTGGAGGTGAGCAAACTGCCACCAAGGTCCTCCATAGTGGCTTTTACTGGCTAACAATCTTTAAGGACACCTGGTGCACGAAATTGTGATCTCTGGTAATGGCTCCAAAAACTTGGTGCTCTAATCTCAATTCATAATTTGTCACAACTTCGATACAACTAACCAGCAAGTGCACTGGGTCGTCCAAGTAATAAACCTTACGTGAGTAAGGGTCGATCCCACGGAGATTGTCGGCTTGAAGCAAGCTATGGTCACCTTGTAAATCTCAGTCAGGCGGATATCAAAAGGTTATGAAGTTTTCGAAATTAAATAAGAAGTAAACATAAAATAAGGATAGAAATACTTATGTAATTCATTGGTTAGAATTTCAGATAAGCGTATAGAGATGCTTTCGTTCCTCTGAACCTCTGCTTTCCTACTGCCTTCATCCAATCAATCTTACTCCTTTCTATGGCTGGCTTTATGTAAGGACATCACCGTTGTCAATGGCTACATCCTATCCTCTTGTGAAAATGGTCCAAATGCTCTGTCACAGCACGACTAATCATCTGAGGTTCTCGATCATACTGGAATAGGATTCACCCTCCTTTTGCGTCTGTCACTACGCCCAGCACTCGTGAGTTTGAAGCTCGTCACAGTCATTCAATCCCTGAATCCTACTCGGAATACCACAGACAAGGTTTAGACTTTCCGGATTCTCATGAATGCCGCCATCAATCTAGCTTACACCACGAAGATTCTGATTAAGAGATCTAAGAGATACTCATTCAATCTAAGGTAGAACGGAAGTGGTTGTCAGGCACGCGTTCATAGGGAATGATGATGATTGTCACGTTCATCACATTCAGGTTGAAGTGCGAATGAATATCTTAGAAGCGGAATAACTTGAATTGAATAGAAAACAGTAGTACTTTGCATTAATTCATGAGGAACAGCAGAGCTCTACACCTTAATCTATGGAGTGCAAAAACTCTGCCGTTGAAAATACATAAGTGAATAGAGGGTAAGCATGGCCGAGTGGCCAGCCCCCAAAACGTGATCAAAGATGATCCGAAGATCATAAGATGTCTAATACAATAGTAAACAGTCCTATTTATACTAAACTAGTTACAAGGGTTTACAGATGTAAGTAATTGATGCATAAATCCACTTCCGGGGCCCACTTGGTGTGTGCTTGGGCTGAGCTTGAATGTTACACGTGCAGAGGCTCTTTCTGGAGTTGAAC